>NC_134884.1:18522819-18525319 GCF_041734735.1 Babylonia areolata
TGAAGGCCTGCTGTACTCAGAGTCACTCATAAACATGAAGACCTACTGTACCGTGAGTCACTCATAAACATGAAGACCTACTGTACCGTGAGTCACTCATAAACATGAAGACCTACTGTACCGTGAGTCACTCATAAACATGAAGACCTACTGTAGCATGAGTCACTCATAAACATGAAGACCTACTGTACCATGAATCACTCATACACTCAGTGGCACACAGTGTGTACAGTCATACACACTAACAGAAACAAACACACACACACACACACACACACGTAAATCTGCAATATTAGATGATATCTACAGAGCGTGGACACACTTGCATGTGTGTGTGTGTGTGTGTGTGTGTGTGTGTGTGTGTGGAGCGGGTGGGTTGTGTGTGTGGATGGATGGTGGTAGCTGTGATTGTTGCAACAGCCGTTTTAGTTGAACTGTTCACCTCAGGTGTTTACTTAACGCTTCATGCATCTACTCCTGCGCCAAGAGAGATTGATAAAATTGAGAAATAAAGAAAGAAAGATAAGAGAGAGAGAGAGAGAGAGAGAGAGAGAGAGAGAGAGAGACAGCGAGAGAGACGGACAGACAGACAAACAGAGACAGAGACAGAGCACACACAGAGACATACAGAGACGGACAGAGAGAGAGAGAGAGAGAGAGAGAGATGCACAAACAGACACACAGACACACACACACACACACACAGAGCAGCACACACACACACACACACACACACACACACACACACACACACAGCAGCACACACACACAGACAGAGAGAGAGAGCAGAGAGCAGCACACACACAGACACATAGAGAGAGAGACAGAGAGAGATTGGTGTGAGAGAGAAAGAGAGAGAGGGAGAGAGGGACAGAGAGAGAGGAAAAAAAAGAGAGATGGAGGGAAGGAGAGAGAGAGAGAGAAGAGAGACAGACAGACAGAGACAGAGACACAGATATATATATATATATATATATTGGTGTGAGCAAGAGGGCTATGAGCCTGAAAGCCTTCAGTACCCTGAGCCACTCATTTCCATCTGTACCCCCCAGGCCAGTTCAAGGCCAGTAACGCCTTCCTTTGGAAGGAGAGACATGGTTTTACCTCTGTAAGGGATGTGTGTGATTTGCATATGGATGGATGCAGGGAAAGAAATGGAGAGATAAAAGAAAAGAAAAAAAAAAGAAGAAAACGGGGTTCGCCGTAGTGTGGACATTGTGTTCTGTAGAGAGCTTGTACATAATCGTGGGAATGTTATGTAATGTGGTGATGTGATATGATGTGTGTGTGTGTGTGTGTGTGTGTGTGTGTGTGTGTGTGTGCTGTAGGGCGGATGAAGGGGCAAGGGGTTTGAAGGGGTCAGTGTTCGGGAGGTCTTCTGCTTCTGCGTGTGTGGGTTGCAACACCCACGTTCACTTGTATGTACATGTGGACCTTTACATGTTTGACCGTTTTAACCCCGTCATGATCATGGTTAGAAACAGGACAAAGTGTGTGTGTGTGTGTGTGTGTGTTTATGTACGAGGAAAGAAAGGAGACAGAGAACGAACGAACAAATCTTTATATTGAGGGGAAAAAGGAATAAGCACAAATGGCTGGGTTTTATCCTGCCCTCACGGAAAGGAAACACTTAACAAATACTCAATACAAAAGTATTACATTGCACGAATAAATTTCAATTCTGTCCCACGAAAAAGACGAACAACATAAGTACATGCACAATTAATACTTTGAACAGAAGCAACAGAAGAAAGAAGGAAGAGACAAGGAGAAAGAGACAGACAGACAGACAGAAAGACAGACAAGAGAGAGAGGGGGAGAGAGAGAGAGAGAGGGGGGGGGGGGCAGACAAGGACAGAGTGAGAGAGGGGTAAGAGAGAAAGATTGGGAGACCACAAAGATTCTGACCGAGAGAGACAGAGACAGAGACAGAAAGACAAAGAAAGAGAAAAAGAGAGGGCTGTAGAAAGTCACACCGAACGATGGACAGAAAGGAAGAATTCGACTCAATTTTTTTTCTCTCTGTGCGGAATCTGGCCTCACCTGTCCATGCAAGTGATCTGCTCCCCCCCCTTCACGCTGTGCCCATCTCAAGGCCATCTGCAAGCAGACACACTCGTAGCGGTGGAACTGAGGAGTAGTGTTGACAGACCAATTCTCTCCACTCTGAAAGCTCTTTTTATTTCCCAGGCAGGCCGGTAACAAGCCAGTTTGGATGCTTCGCACGCGAGCCATTGCTCACGTCTGTGGTGGTCGCTGGTGAGATAGTTACAAATATCTCTCTATACATACATATATATGTATATACGTATACAGGCATACACACACTGTAACCTTCACATTCAGTAGCACACAGTGTGTTCAGTCATATAAACAAACCGAAACAATCACGCACACACACACACACACACACACACACACACACACACACACGTGCAGATGCTCAGCATCTATAATCATTTTCTGTCTTGCATGTGTGGGTGTATGTGTGAATGTGTGT
>NC_134884.1:18530319-18545319 GCF_041734735.1 Babylonia areolata
TGTCCGCGCGCACATGTGTGCGTACGTGTGTGTGTGTGTATGTGTGTGTGCGTACGTGTGTGTGTGTATGTGTGTGTGCGTGTGCGTACGTGTGTGTGTGTATGTGTGCGTACGTGTGTGCGTGTGTGTGTGTGTGTGTGTGCGTACGTGTGTGTCTATGTGTGTGTGTGTGCGTACGTGTGTGTGTATGTGTGTGTGTGTATGTGTGTGTTCCTTGTGTAGCTGTCTGCCCCCCGTCTCTCATCCATTCCGCCAGTTTATCTCCCTTTACCCCATTCTGTGTGTCTGTCTGCACCTCTTTCAGTCCAGGAATAGATCGTTACAGGTGTCAACTAAACACCGAGGTGAGGAGGGAGAAAGGTAAATCTGCTGCAACAACAGTTAACGCCCTCCGCCCTCTTCCATTACGCACACAAACACCCACACTCACACACACACACACACACGACACACACATACACACATGCAGATACTACACGCTATACAGTGAAACACACAGACACACACAAGCGTACAGATACACACACACACACACACACACACACACACACACACACACACACACGTGTGCGCACGCACACTCACGCACACACACACGCCACACCACTATACCGTTCACACACATGCACACATGCACACCTGGTGCCTTTCGTGACCTATCTATCTTTCTCTGACCTCACTGTGTATGTATGTGTGTATGCATGTATGTTTAAGTATATATACGTATGTATGTATATCTGTATTTATGTCTGTATGTATGTATGTATGTATGTATTCTGATAGTGTTATTACTGAATGCGTTAAGAAAACCAATGGATTCTAGACTTAGGAATAGAAACACACACGTACACTCACACAAAAACACATGCACATACACGCACCTACACGCACATATATATATATATATATAATTTTATGTAAGAAGGCAAATCATACTGGTGACGTTTACATCAACATAGCCTCCCAAGAGAATGGAACATATGCTGCACGCATCATTTCACATAAAGTGGAAATAAACCATCATGACAGACTGAGGGGAAATAACCATTGCTTCCACGACGGGCGCAATAGCCGAGTGGTTAAAGCGTTGGACTGTCAATCTGAGGGTCCCGGGTTCGAATCACGGTGATGGCGCCTTGTGGGTAAAGGGTGGAGATTTTTACGATCTCCCAGGTCAACATCTGTGCAGACCTGCTAGTGCCTGAACCCCCCTTCGTGTGTATATATATGCAAGCAGAAGATCAAATACGCACGTTAAAGATCCTGTAATCCATGTCAGCGTTCGGTGGGTTATGGAAACAAGAACACACCCAGCATGCACACCCCCGAAAACGGAGTATGGCTGCCTACATGGCGGGGTAAAAACGGTCATACACGTAAAAGCCCACTCGTGTGCATACGAGTGAACGTGGGAGTTGCAGCCCACGAACGCAGAAGAAGAAGAAGAAGAAGAAGAAACGACAAAAGCATCTGCTTTCTGTTGAGTCTGCGTCCGTCATGCAGGGCGTGAAAGGTTATAGCGTTAGCCGCTTTTCTGTGAAAACACACACATACACGCACGCACGTACTCACACATATACACACACGCGCACACACCTTCGTACAGGTGAGGGTTCATCCCACCCGACGCGCGTAGATACACACTCACACACACACACATATACATAAACACACACACACATAAACACAGACACACACACACAGACACAGACACACACACACACGCGCGCACGCTCAATGTCTAATATCACTTAATGTGGATAGACATTAAATGAAATTAAACACACACACACACACACACACACACACACACACACACACACACGTGTGCACGCACGTACATACGCCAGCCAACTGACAACCACCCAGACAAACATACCCAAAGAAAAAATCAGGGGGTGGGAAATGTGGCAGGGCCCGGAGATCTGGAGGGGTTGGGGGGGGGCGGGGGGGTGGGGGGGGGTTCGGGGGAGGGGGGGGTGAGTGGGGAAAGCGGTGAAGGCAGGTCAGCCTCCATCCGAATTCTGGAGCATCAATTCCCGAAGGAAACCTCAAATTTTCAATTTAAAGGCTTCAGACCTTCCGCGTCGAAGGATACGGTTTTTCACCTAACTTTGTGGAAACCCCACAAGCGAAAAGTTGGAAAGGGCAGGACGCGATCTAACTGCTGTTTGACAGCACTTTTTTTTTTTTTTTTATCCAATTAACGTTTTTGTTTTTCCTCTCTCTGTGTTTCTGTTTGAATCTTTTTTTTAAATTTAAAAAAAAAAAAACCTTTTTTTTTTTTTCTGTGTGGGTATGTTTGCCTGTTTTTGTGGTTTATTTTCCCTTTGTTTCTTTCTTTCTGCGTTTGTTTTTGTTGCTGATTTCTTTCTTTCTTTCTTTCTTTCTGTCGTTATCCCTCTTTCTTTCTTTCTTTCTGTTTCTCTGTCTCTCTTTCTGTCGTTATATCGCTATTTCTTTCTTTCGTTTTATATATCCCTCTTTTCCATGTACATACCTAGCTAGAGAGAGACAAAGAGTGTGTGTGCGTGTGTGAGAGCGTGTGTGTGTGTGTGTGTGTGTGTGTGTGTGTGTGTGTGTGTTTGTGTGTGTGTGTGTGTGTGTGTGTGTGTGTGTGTGTGTGTGTGAGAGAGAGAGAGAGAGAGAGAGAGAGAGATACTGACAGGCAGACAGACAGACAGAGACAGAGACAGACAAAGAAATGATGATTTTTTTTTTTCAGAAGACCATCGGCTCTTTCTGAAGGGACCTGAATCGTAATCGTATACAAAGAAAACACGTCATCAAGAAATATATGTTACTAACTGACAGCAACTGCACGTCTGTTTAAGGCAACAGAGAGAAAGATAGAGACAGAGAGAGAAAGACAAAGAGACAAAGAGAGACACACAGAGCATCCCAGTTACACCCCCCGTACACAAACACACGCGCGCGCGCGCACACACACACACACATACACACACACACACACACATAGCCACACACAGACAATGGACAGGGGGTGAGAGTAAAACCAAAGTGCAGTCCAGACAGCACGGATCGTGTGTGTGCGTGTGTGCGTCCACAGCAAGAACAGTCTGAGCCTGAAGGCCTTCTGTACCCTGAGCCACTCATTTCCATCCGTACCCTCCTGACCAGTTCTACGTCAGTAACGCCTTCCTTTAGGAGATACATTGTTTTACCTCTGTGAAGGAAGTATGTGATTTGAGATTAGATGGCTACAAGGGGGAGATGGGGAGACAGGAAATAAAAAAAAAGAAAAAAAAAGAAGAAAACGTGTGCCATATAGTTACAGACATTTTGTTTTGCAGAGAGTTATGACATGAACGTGTGTGTATGTGTGTGTGCGTGTGTGTGTATGTGTGCGTGTGTGTGTGTGTGTGTGTGTGTTTGTGTGTGCGCGTGTGCGCGCGCGTGTGTGTGCGTGTGTGTGTGTGTGTGTGTATGTGTGTGTGTGTGTGTGTGGTGATGAAAGGGTGGTGTAAACAGAACAAAATGGAGTGTACCATATTAAACACAGCCTATATTGCAGAGGGCTGTGACATAAATATGGATGCGATGTGTGTGTGTGGGTGTGTGGGGGGGGAGGGGTGCGGTGGTGGGGGGGTAGGTTTGGAAGGACATGGAAGGGGGAAAAGGAAGATAATCCAATACACACATTTGTGTGTGTGCGTAAGTGTGTCTTTCGGTGGGGAGAGAGAGAGAGAGAGAAAGAGAGAGAGAGAGAGAGAGAGAGAGGAGATCAGAACGCAGAACGTAAAACGTTTTTTTTTAAAATTATTATTATTATTCAAGGATTAAGATTTTAGGCATGACCCATTCTTTCAATCTGTCCTTGCTAATCTACATCAGTTACAATGAGAGAGAGAGAGAGAGAGAGAGAGAGAGAGAGAGAGAGGGAATAGTGCAGAGACAGACACAGTCAACAAGAGAGATCTAAAGAGACAGACACAGGGAGGAAGACAGTCAGACAGACAGAGAGAAAGACAGAATTAAAAAAAAAAAATCAACCCCATGCATGCATACCACTGTCAGCCACTTTTTTTTCTGTCTGTGCTAATTTTGGCCTGTCTATCCAAGTGATCTATCTATTCCCAGTTTTACTCTGTGCCTATCTCAAGGCCATCTCCAAGCAGACACACTCGTAGCAGTGGAACTGAGGGGTAGTGGTGACAGACCAGTTCTCTCCACTCTGGAAACTCTTTTCCCAGGCAGGCAGGAAACAAGCCAGTTTGGATGTTCCGCACGCCAGCCATTGCTCACGTCTGTGGCGGCTGCTGGTGAAGTGGATGCACACATAATATAACTGCGAAGTCTCACACATTCTTTTCTCTGACGCTTAGTTGTGTACAGTGTGTGCACAATCATGTACACTAACAGAAACATGCACACACACATATCATATATATATACACACATACATATACATACATACATACATACATACACACACACACATGCAGGTGGGTACACACTCTGTCTACGCTGTCTCTCATTGTGCATTCTTTAATGTCATTCAGTTCAAGTCCAGTTTTTTTTTTCTTATTCATTTGTCTTTATGCTTAGTGGACTTGATGCAAAATTAAAAGTCTGTACTTGCTTATCTATTACTTTTGTTAATAATCTTTTTGTCTTGTCCTCTCTCTCTCTCTCTCTCTCTCTCTCTCTCTCTCTCTCTCTCACCCACCCCCCACCCCACATTCACACACCACATCCACGTTTTTGTCACAGCTTTCCACAATACAAAATGTCCTTTATGTGACACACCACAATATTGTTTTCTGTCTTTCCCTCTCTCCTTGCAGCCATCTATATGCAAATCACACACATCCCTCAAAGTGGTAAAACCATGTCTCTCCGAAGGGAGGGCGTTACTGACGCAGGACTGGCTTTGGGGGGTACAAATGGAAATGAGTGGCTCAGGGTACAGCAGGCCTTCAGGTTCAAACGGTCTGCTTTGTGGTAGATGCACGCATAGTCTGTGTTGCTTTGAACTTGCCCTCCTTTTCTTCTCGCTGCAATACTGTCCCTCTCCATCTATCGACCTGTACCTGACTTGTCTGTGTCTGTCTGTCTGTCTCTCTCTCTCTGTCTTTGTTTCCAATGTCCGTCTGTGCATCAGTCTGCGTTTCTATGCCTGTCTTTGTATCAGTCTGTTTCTGTCTCAGTCTCTCTGCTCCAGCCTCTGTGTGTGTCTGTTCACCTTCCTCTCTTCCCATGTTTTGTCTGTTTCAAATCAATCGATCAATTCAGTACGATGTCCTCATGAAAATACAAGGAAAATTGGCTTGTGGGCGACAGGATAACGTACAACAGCACATCATTAAGATAAGGTATCATATTCATAAATTTCGTTAAAAGTTATGGCATACTCCCGTTTGTCTGTCTGTCTGTCTATGTCGCAGACTCTTTCTGTTTGTCTCTGCCTTGTGTGTGTGTGTGTTTGTGGTGTTGGCGTTGGTGTGTGTGTGTGTGTGTGTGTGTGTGTGTGTGTGTGTGTGTGTGTGTGTGTGTGTGTGTGTGTGTGTGTGTGTGTGTGTGTGTGCGCAGGTGTGTGTGCTTGCATGTTTGTGTCCGCGCGCACATGTGTGCGTACGTGTGTGTGTGTATGTGTGTGTGCGTACGTGTGTGTGTATGTGTGTGTGTGTGTGTGTGTGTGTGTGTGTGTGTATGTGTGTGTGTGTGTTCCTTGTGTAGCTGTCTGCCCCCCCGTCTCTCATCCACTCCGCCAGTTTATCTCCCTTTACCCCATTCTGTGTGTCTGCCTGCACCTCTTTCAGTCCAGGAATAGATCGTTACAGGTGTCAACTAAACACCGAGGTGAGGAGGGAGAAAGGTAAATCTGCTGCAACAACAGTTAACGCCCTCCCGGATCCCTCTTCCATTACGCACACAAACACCCACACACACACACACACACACACACACGACACACATACACACACGCAGACACTACACGCTATACAGTGAAACACACAGACACACACAAGCGTACAGATACACACACACACACACACACACACACACGTGTGCGCACGCACACTCACGCACACACACACACACGCCACACCACTGTACCGTTCACACACATGCACACATACACCTGGTGCCTTTCGTGACCTATCTATCTTTCTCGGATCTCACTGTGTATGTATGTGTGTATGCATGTATGTTTAAGTATATATACGTATGTATGTATATCTGTATTTATGACTGTATGTATGTATGTATGTATGTATTCTGACAGTGTTATTACTGAATGCGTTAAGAAAACCAATGGATTCTAGACTTAGGAATAGAAACACACACGCACACACATACAAAAAAACACATGCACATACACGCACCTACACGCACATATATATATATATATATATATAATTTTATGTAAGAAGGCAAATCATACTGGTGACGTTTACATCAAAATAGCCTCCCGACAGAATGGAACATATGCTGCACGCATCATTTCACATAAAGTGGAAATAAACAATCATGACAGACTGAGGGGAAATAACCATTGCTTCCACGACGGGCGCAATAGCCGAGTGGTTAAAGCGTTGGACTGTCAATCTGAGGGTCCCGGGTTCGAATCACGGTGATGGCGCCTTGTGGGTAAAGGGTGGAGATTTTTACGATCTCCCAGGTCAACATATGTGCAGACCTGCTAGTGCCTGAACCCCCTTCGTGTGTATATATATGCAAGCAGAAGATCAAATACGCACGTTAAAGATCCTGTAATCCATGTCAGCGTTCGGTGGGTTATGGAAACAAGAACATACCCAGCATGCACACCCCCGAAAACGGAGTATGGCTGCCTACATGGCGGGGTAAAAACGGTCATACACGTAAAAGCCCACTCGTGTGCATACGAGTGAACGTGGGAGTTGCAGCCCACGAACGCAGAAGAAGAAGAAGAAGAAGAAGAAACGACAAAAGCATCTGCTTTCTGTTGAGTCTGCGTCTGTCATGCAGGGCGTGAAAGGTTATAGCGTTAGCCGCTTTTTCTGTGGAAACACACACATACACGCACGCACGTACTCACACATATACACACACGCGCACACACCTTCGTACGGGTGAGCGTTCATCCCACCCGACGCGCGTAGATACACACTCACACACACACACATATACATAAACACACATACACATAAACACAGACACACACACAGACACACACACACACACACACACACACAGACACACACACACACACACACACACGCGCGCGCGCACGCTCAATGTCTAATATCACTTAATGTGGATAGACATTAAATGAAATTAAACACACACACACACACACACACACACACACACACACACACACACACACACACACACACGTGTGCACGCACGTACATACGCCAGCCAACAACCACCCAGACAAACATACCCAAAGAAAAAATCAGGGGGTGGGAAATGTGGCAGGGCCCGGAGATCTGGAGGGAGGGGTTGGGGGTGTGGGGGGGGGGGGGGGGCGGGGGGGGGGAGGGGGGAAAGCGGTGAGGGCAGGTCAGCCTCCATCAGAATTCTGGAGCATCAATTCCCGAAGGAAACCTCAAATTTTCAATTTGAAGGCTTCAGACCTTCTGCGTCGAAGGATACGGTTTTTCACCTAACTTTGTGGAAACCCCACAAGCGAAAAGTTGGAAAGGGCAGGACGCGATCCAACTGCTGTTTGACAGCACTTTTGTTTTTTTTATCCAATTAACGTTTTTGTTTTTCCTCTCTCTGTGTTTCTGTTTGAATCTTTTTTTTTTAAATTAAAAAATTTTTTTTTTTCTGTGTGGGTATGTTTGCCTGTTTTTGTGGTTTATTTTCCCTTTGTTTCTTTCTTTGTGCGTTTGTTTTTGTTGCTCATTTCTTTCTTTCTTTCTTTCTTTCTTTCTGTCGTTATCCCTCTTTCTGTTTTCTTTCTTTCTGTTTCTCTGTCTCTCTTTCTGTCGTTATATCGCTATTTCTTTCTTTCGTTTTATATATCCCTCTTTTCCATGTACATACCTAGCTAGAGAGAGACAAAGAGTGTGTGTGTGTGTGTGTGTGTGTGTGTGTGTGTGTGTGTGTGTGTGTGTGTGTGTGTGTGTGTGTGTGTGTGTGTGTGTGTGTGTGTGTGTGTGTGTGTGAGAGAGAGAGAGAGAGAGAGAGAGAGAGAGAGAGATTCGGATATTTCATTCATAATGGCCATGGCTCATTAGAAGGGGGTACAACTGCAGATACGAAAATCGCACATTCATCTAGAGGAATGGTTATGATAAATATACACGACGCAATCTAATCGCTCTGTGTAAATATACAGCAAACTGTTGACCTCCGCTAATGTTTTGAGAGAGAGAGACAGAGACAGAGAGAGAGACATAGAGACAGAGAGAGACAGAGAGACAGAGACAGAGAGAGACAGAGAGAGAGACAGAGAGAGATTAAGAAAAAAAAATAAATCCGAGCCCAGATATCTTTGTTTTCTATACGAAAGTGGTAGAAACGTCAAGAAACAGCCCCTGCCCAACTTTACACCTCAAAAACTGGTTGGGGTGGGGGTGGGGATGGAAGTGGAGGCTTATATCTTTAAAAAGAAACTGCCTTACATCACATGCGTTCTTACCTTTATCAATGCAAAGGCTTGTACACGTGAAAGTTGTTTACCACCTGCATACGTTTCCCCGCTTTAATTTTCTTCGTTCTTCGTTCTTCCTCCCCTGCATTTTTCTTTCCCTCGTTTCCTCTCGCTCCCCTTCTCTCTCCATTCACACCGCCCACTCCACACACACACACACACACACACACACACACACACACACACACACACACACACACACACACACCTGCATATATATACCTCCGTCATCATCAACATCATCATCGTCGTCGTTGTCGTCATCATCATCACCACGATCACCACCCCACCATCACCGTTATCATCATCATCGTTATCGCCGTCGTCGTCGTTGCCTTCGCCCTCTTCTTCTTCTTCTTCTTCTCATCTTCACCACCACAACCACCACCATCATTATCATCATTATCGTATATCTCCATCATCATTACCACCACCATCACTGCACCTTCGCAGCGAACATCACTCAAACCACTGATGCCTCCCGCCCCCCCCCCCCCCCCCCTCCTCCCTCCCCTACCCCCTCTCCCCTTCCCCACCTGCCACTCACCTGGCAGTACATAACTTTCCATTACTTTCCACCAAAGCAAGCACACAAAAAAAAAAAAAAAAAAAAAAAAAGCAATCTGGAAGGAAAACAACCCAACTTGTCTTCTACGCCTTCCCCCCCCAAAAAAAGCTGCCTGTGGCCATCTTGTCATGCATGGCTTGAGAGCGTGGCAATTAACACACGGTGGCAATTAGTGGAAGAGCCTCTCGCGCCAGAAGCACATGGACTGCATAATTCATAGCCACAACAAACAGTCGGGTAGGTCGCCAGAGGGGCCAGCCTACAGTAAGGAAGCACGAGAAACGCCCGTTAACTCACTCAGTACGGCCAGTCCCCTCTTCTCCTCTACACAGACCCCTCGGATGTCCAGTGGGTGTCTGAATGACCCAACCTTTAGCTTCCGTCGTAAGAATTGTGGTATTCTTTGTCAACATTCACCTCTTCAGTATAAGAGCCTTCCTCTTGCATTATTTTGATGATGGTAATTGGGATGAAACGCAGTTAACGTCGTCTCTTTCGCCGTTCGTATGGAGAGAGTTAATGTTAATCGTTTCGCTTGGGGGAGGCATGCGTTTTCCGGATGTTACCCCTTTTCTTTTTTTTTGTCGGTTGTTCTGTTTTTGGCATGGTTATTAGTTGGGGGAAAAAAAGGTATGGGGGGGAGAGAGAGTAGTAGGGAGTTGGGGGAATCGCGGAGTGGGGCTTTTGTGTGTGTGTGTGTGTGTGTGTGTTTGCGCGCATGCTCGCAAAGTGTATCATTTGTGTACCAGCCGTTTTTCCCTCCTTATTTTCTCTGTTCCAGTCCGATTTCTCCCTTCCCCCCCCCCCCCACCACATCGTATTATCTCTCTCTCTCTGTCTCTGTCTCTCTGTGTCTCTGTCTGTCCCTCTCTCTCTCTCTCTCTCTCTGTCTGTCTGTGTCTCTGTCTTTCTTCTCTTTCTGTCTCTCAGCGGGTCAGTTCGTGCAGCGGTGTTTGAGCAGTCAACAACCGGCACAGGACTAGAGCTTTCAGGAAGATGTGTTTCTTCCTCTTGGTCTCTCTCACTCTGAGTGTGTACCTCTCATTCTCATTTTTGACTCACTTGTGTAAACAAAGTGAGTCTATGTTTTAACCCGGTGTTCGATTGTGTGTGTGTGTGTGTGTGTGTGTGTGTGTGTGTGTCCGTGGTAAACTTTAACATTGACATTTTCTCTGCAAATACTTTGTCAGTTGACACCAAATTTGGCATAAAAATAGGAAAAATTCAGTTCTTTCCAGTCATCGTGTTTAAAACAATATTGCACTTCTGGGATGGGCACAAAAAATAAAAAATAAAATGAAGCCTAATTATATGCAAACTGCATTTACTGTTATATTTATGTTTTCTTGTATTCTCTAAACTTGGCACTTTGATCTGATATTCTGACCCAACAACAAGAGCAGTCATTATTATCATTTTTTGTTCAAACAGGAACTTCTTTTGCTAAGCATGGAAGTTTTATTTATTTCGCAAACGTTTTGGTGCAGATAGTAAAAAAAAAAGGGAAAGTACTCTGTAATTAATGCTAGGGGACTTAATTCGAATTTGGTTAGGACTTTTTTTTTTTTTGAACGTGAAGCTTTATAATAACAAATACAGAACACATTTTAACGATTAGATTTTTTTTTTAAAGTGTATCACAAATGAGTCTTGAAGGCCTTGCCTCTCTTGTTCATTCTACGTCTGTCTGTTACTGTCTCTTTCAGTCATTTTTGTTCTGTCTCCTTTACATATTTCAGTCACTATTTTCTCCGTCACAGTTGCTTCCTGTTTCTCACTCACTATCTCTCTGTTTCATGGACTCTGTGACCATCACTGACCACTGATCCCTGACTGCTGACCAGTACCCAAAAGTGGTGTGTGTGGTGTGTTTTTTTTTTTTCTCAAGGCCTGAGTAAGCGCGTTGGGTGACGTTGCTGGTCAGGCATCTGCTTAGCAGATGTGGTGTAATGAATATGGATTTGTCCGAACGCTGTGACGCCTCCTTGAGTAACCGAACCGCGAACCGAACCGAACCGTATGTATGGGGGAATATTGACCTGGGGGAAAATAAACTTAGGGGAACATAGACCAGGGGGAATACAGACCTGGGGGAACATAGACTTAGGGGAATACAGTTTCAGTTTCAGTTCAGTTCAGTAGCTCAAGGAGGCGTCACTGCGTTCGGACAAATCCATATACGCTACACCACATCTGCCAAGCAGATGCCTGAACAGCAGCGTAACCCAACGCGCTTAGTCAGGCCTTGAGAGAGAGAAAAAAAAGAAGTAAATAAATAATAGATAAATACATTTAAAAAAAAAAAAAAAAGAACTACTACTAATAACAATAACATGTATAAGGCGCAAAAACTTGATGAAGTCAACTATAAGCGTAAAAAAAACAAAAAACAAAAACAAAACAAAAAAAAACAACAAAAAAACAACAAACATACTAAGAGAAGGTGGGAATCGAAATCCAGATCCTCACAAACACTGTATTGGCGGATGAGCATCTTAATTAACCATTTCTTCCACCTGCCTCCTTTCTCCCTCCTCCGATGAACTGTTGTGCACACTGATCAAAACATAGTAGTAGTAGTAGTAGTAGTAGTACAGGGCTAGGGGATTACAGACCCGGGGGAATATAGACATGCTCCCGACTGTCAGTTTTTTCCCCTGTCTATCCATCCGCTTCCCTTCTTCAACCCTTGCACTGTCTGTGTCAATGCTTCTGTCTTTGTGTCTCTGTGTCTGTCTCTGCCGCTCTGCCTGTGTTCTTGTGTGTGTGTGTGTGTGTGTGTGTGTGTGTGTGTGTGTGTGTGTGTGTGTGTGTGTTGTCTGTGTGTGTGTGTCTGTGTGTGTGTGTGTGTGTGTGTGAGAGAGAGAGGGGAGATATGATTGACTGCTATAAATACATGCTTGGAATCTACAAAACCACAAATCCCGAACTATCACCTGCAGTAAGTAGGAACAGAAGAGGTAATAGTTTAATGTTAAACAAATCACATTGTAGACCGAAAGCGCGCAGTTCCTTCTTTACTGAGCGAGTCGTTAATACACGGAACGGTTTGCCAGACAGTGTTGTGACTGCCCCAACCATGTCATCTTTCGAGACAAGCTTAGACGCTCATTGGGCCAACTCTCCAAGTGTTTGTCATCCAGTATGACACCGTTAAGCCACACATGCTGGTATACTGTATCTAACCGAACGACGAACAGGCCTTCACAGGACTCAAACGTCTGATTCCAGTTCAAGTCCAGTTCAAGTCTGTCTGTCTGTCTGTCTGTCACTCTGTCTATCTATCCATCTTTCCCTCCTTCTCTCTTTATCTGTCAGCCGTTCTGTCTATCCGCCTGGCATCCGTTCCTTGCTCTCTCTCGGGAGGAGAGGGTGAAGAGAGAGAGAGAAAGAGAGAGAGAGAGAGAGGTGGGGGTGGGAGGATGGAAAGAGCGAGACAGACAGACAGACAGACAGACATGACATGCGGAGAATCAGAAAATGAGACGGAAAGACTAAGACAGACATCAAATAGAAAGGGTGTGTGGGGGGGGAGGGGATTGGGGGAGGGGAAGGGGGCGCGGAGGGGGGTGGGATAGACAAAAGACAAAAAAAAAAAAGAAAAAAAAAAGGACAGAGATCGAAAGAGAACACGAACAAAGCCAGTAATCACTAGACAAAACGTGACCGAGGACTTGGCTTTAATTCACTGAAGTTAACTGACGAGTCACGCTCCCCTGAGTAATCAACAGCCTTTCTGTCCTCCTTCCTCACCTCCTCCGACCTACGCATTCACACACACACACACACACACACACACACACACACATACATACACACACACATACACACACACACCCCGCCCCCTCACCCCCCCACACGCACACACACACACACACACACCCCACACACACTCACACACCACACTCACCCGCACACCCCCACACACACAAATACACACACACACACCCTCACACACACATACATGCACACGCACACACACACACACATCCTCCCCCCACACACACGCCCACCCACACACATCCCCCACATCCACACTCCCACTCCCCCCCCCCACACACACACACATACACACACATATATACACACCCACCCACACACACACACACACACACAAACGCACACGCACACACATACACCCCCGCCCCCCCCCACACACACACACACATCCACCTCCTCACGCCCCCCCCCCCCACCCCCAAACACACACACACACACACACCCTCTCTACCGTGCCCCCTAAGAGGTAAAAAGCACGATATAGTGCGAACAAACGAGTGAGGGAGAGAGAGTGGAGGGGAGAGAGAGAAAGTGGAAGGGAGAAGAAAGAGAAGGTGGGGGGGGGGGGGGGGGGAGATACGTAGCATCCTTTATGTCAAGAAAGTCGTCTTTTGCCAATTCTTTTTTTTTTCAGTCTGCCTCTTACTGATGGTGAAGAGAGATAGGGAGGGAGAGAGAGAGAGAGAGAGAGAGAGAGAGAGAGAGAGAGAGAGAGAGAGAGGGAGAGGGAGAGAGAGAGAGGATGGGGGAGACAAAGGGAGATGAGCAAAGATGGATGAATGGGAAGATGGCCTGTGCCGGCGTGATCATAAGGCCATTGCCCATCATGAAAAGTAAGGAAAGAGAGGCCGAACGAGAGAGAGAGAGAGAGGGAAGAGAGAGAGAGAGGGAAGAGAGAGGTAGGGAGAGAGAAGAGAGAGGGAGACAGAGAGAGAGGGGGAGACAGAGACAGAGAGAGAGGGAGAGAGAGAAGGGGGAGAGACAGAGAGGTAGAGAGAGGGAGAGAGGTAGAGAAGGAGAGAGAGAGGGACAGAAGGAGACAGAGTGAGAGATGGAGAGAGAAAGTGAGAGAGGGAGAGAAGGAGAGAGAGAGAGAGACAGAGAGAGAGGAAGAGAGAGAGAGAGAGACGGAGAGAGAGAGAGAGAGAGAAATAGACAGAGACCGAAAAGCACTGAGAAAGAGAGAGGCACGCGGTTGAAGGGGCGTGGGGGGTGGGGGTGGGGGGGGGAGGGAGACGGGGGGCGGGGAAGGGGGGGGGGGGCGATTGGACATGTTGTCAGAGATTCTTATATCACTGTCCTTGTGATCACTTCTTACTTCTTGTTGTCTAGCCTAGCTTAGGTCAGTGCTCACCGTCACAGGAATGGTGCGGTGAAAACCCTTCTTTCGTCAGCAGGACACTCCTCCCTCCCTCCCTCGGTAACTCACCGCGACCCCCCCCCCCCCCCCCCCCCCCCCCCCCCCTCCACACACACAGCCATTTTTGTACCCATTGTCCGGTAGCTCAGTGATAGACGATGTGCAGCCTGCGCATCTACTTCGAAAGGAAAAAAACAAAAAAAGCATAACAAAACAAACAACCCCCCCCCCCCCCCCCCCCCCGTCCACCCCCAACAACTACAACTAGGAAAAAGTACAACAAAAAATGGGTTGCGCTCTCAGTGTGGCGACGCGTATTCCCTGGGGAGAGTAGCCCGAACTTCACACAGAGAAATCTGTTGTGACAAAAAAGAGTAATACAATACAGTACAATACAATGATTCAAATAATCTCTCGAATATGCATATATTTTTTTTGTTTGTTTAAATATTGTATAAAAAAAAAAACAAAACAACAATGCACCTACTTTTGTGAACCGGTCCTTAACTTTTTGTGAAGACTGTAGCTGACCCCCACTCAGCAACGTTTTGCCTTCCCTCTTTGGTGTGTGGGGAGAGGGGAGACGATCGGAAATGACGTGAAGCGAAACGCAACGCAGCTATCTGCGCGTGCGTGCTTGCTTGAACTGAAGAAGCACGGATGTCAGTGATTTGTTTG
>NC_134884.1:18570319-18572819 GCF_041734735.1 Babylonia areolata
GTTTGATGTGTGTGTGTGTGTGTGTGTGTGTGTGTGTGTGCGTGCGCGCGCGCGCGCGTGTGTGTGTGTGTGTGTGTGTGTGTTCAACGTGCAGGGTGGATAAGGAAGAGGAGGAAGGGGGTGTTCGGAGGAGAGTGTATCGGGTAGATGAGACAGGTGAGAAGTGCTCAGCTATGTTCATGAGGCACGCTCTAATGAAGTAGCCATGTTTCTCGTGAGGTTCGTTCACACCAGGGCAAAAAATACGTGCTGAAAGCTTTATCTTTTTGTGGTTGGGGATTGTGATGAGTTGTGACTGTGTGGTATGGAGTATTTATATATATATATATATATTATATATAAAAATATATATGTGTGTGTGTGTGTGTGTGTAGGTGTGAGTTAGCACGTGCATAATATATATATATATATATCTGTGTGTGTGTGTTTGCGTGTTAGCACGTGCGTATTCGCGAGAGCGGTCAGCGTCATTTAATGCTGTGTGAGCATTTTCAAAGTTATCAGAAGACAATCCTTTCAAGTGAAACAAACTGTGACAACATAATCAAATCCCGCACTGTCAGCAGCACAGAAATAGAACTAACCAGAACCTACAAATAGAAGTTGCACTTTATAGGAAGCCATAAAGACAAAAAGCTTCTTATCAACTACGATCTTTCAGTAGAATCTTACTTTGGGTGGATAACAAAAACGGCACTTGAAACACACTTTCAGACGCACGCACACACACACACACACACACACACACACACACACACACACACATGAACAAACAACAACACACAGACACAAACACAGACAGACAGACAGACAGAAACACACACACACACACACACACACACACACACACACACACACACACATGAACAAACAACGCACACACACACACAGACACACACACTCACACACACACACACACACACACACACAACTTTCAACGAATAATAGAATTAGACAACGCTGCCAAGATCTGTACAGAACGATGCAGTTTACAGTGCTTCCACGCCAAGGCGGCCGCTCGGCGTTTGACAGCGGGGTACCATTCCCCTGTTGATGTCACTACTGGTCAGTGGACAGGAAAGAACAGTGCAGCGTGTTGCAGGTCAGCACTTTTCAGGTTTGGTTTCTAAGAGGTGTCAAATCGTACGGATTGATCCGTATGCGCTACATCATATCTGCTGTAATTAAAAATCCAGACATATTCCTTCGCGTAAACCCAGCACACTTTAAGATCCTGACTTAGGGTTTGTCTGAACCATTAACATGATTGAAAAGGAAATAACGAGCAAAATACACAAGAAAGGAAATGCATTAAAATCTGACAAAGTGAAAGTCTCCTCTGTTAATTATGTGCGTTCCTTTCAATACGCCCAGTGTGTGTATGAGAGAGAGAGAGAGAGAGAGAGAGAGGGGGGGTGAGGGGGGGGCGAGGGGGTACAGAGACAGATAGAGAGGAGAAGGAGGCAAGGGTGAAGAATGTATTTGTCCCTGTCTATGTATGTATGTATGCATGTATGTATGCATGTATGAATGTATGCATGTATGTATGTATGTATGAATGTATGTATGTGTTTGAGAACAACGTGCGTATTCCTATGAGCTTACAGAAACTTCCGAACATGCCAACGCGCTTGGCGTCTTTTCTCATAACGTCAACATTTTTGAGCCACATTTAGAAACAGTTTTCAAGTATAAAAAAAAAAAGAGATAAAAAGTGAAAAACAGAACAAACCAGCGTTATCGCATCCATCAAATCTTTCAGAGCTGCCAACATGTAAATAAAACTAATAAGCAACCTCCAAATAGAAACAGCTTTTTTTCTCTTCCTCACTGCCTCCATTAATTTTTCCATTGAATCTTCCGTTTTTGATAAAGTGCAAATATAACGTTAAAAACAACAACAACAAAACCACCACCACCACCACCAACAACAAAACAAACTTCCATGGAAGAAAAGTATCAGACAAAGCCATCAAGATAAACAAAGAGCTGAGAGATGTTGAGTGAGAATTCGAATTACAGACACCATTAATAAAATTTGCCATCTTTGAACTGCCTATCTTAATGTGCTGTCGTTCTGGTGGTGTCAGGGCAGTGTTTGATCTGTCCCCCCCCCCATCCCACCCCCTTCCCCCCCCACCCCTTCCTTGGATGGGTATTCCCGTTGGCCATATCATGTGAGGTGAGTCTCGACATTAAACGCGAATGCAATTACGTGAAATCGGAATATAGCAATGCTATAGCACAATGTAACTCCTCGAAAAGATAAAACCTTAATGTCGCAACTCAGCATTAATCATCGTCTTAAAGAAAGAGTGTGGGGGCGCGGGCGGGGGGGGGGGGGGGGGGGGGGGGGGGGGGGGATTGCTGGGGAGAGGGACGTGGGGGGGGGAAAGCTAGGGAATCAGAAAGAGACAAACAAAGTAACAGACACAGAAGACAGACAGAAAGAAAACAAACAAACAAAAAAAGAACATTCTTGGATGAAACATGCTCAAAA
>NC_134884.1:18577819-18580319 GCF_041734735.1 Babylonia areolata
TTCGAATATACAGAAATGTCGATTTCTAATTGATAACAACAATCATCATTATGATAGAAATGATAATAATCCAAATTAATGATGATAATAATATCATTTATTTTCAGTCTAATATCATCATCTTAGATAAACAGACCATAAATAAATAAACGAACGATAAACGAAGGAGCTGTTATTCTCCAGAACTGTGGAGTAATGGCCTAGAGATAACGCGTCCGCCCAGGAGGCGAGAGAATCTGAGCGTGCTGGTTCGAATCACGGCTCAGCCGCCGATATTTTCTCCCCCTCCACTAGACCTTGAGTGGTGGTCTGGACGCTAGTCATTCGGATGAGACGATAAACCGAGGTCCCGTGTGCAGCATGCACTTAGCGCACGTAAAAGAACCCACGGCAACAAAAGGGTTGTTCCTGGCAAAATTCTGTAGAAAATCCACTTCGACAGGAAAAAAACAAATAAAACTGCACGCAGGAAAAAAAAATTGGGTGGCGCTGTAGTGTAGCGACACGCTCTCCCTGGGGAGAGCAGCCGGAATTTCACAAAGAGAAATCTGTTGTGATAAAAAAGAAATACAAATGCAAAAACTGGCAGAGAGACAGACGTGTAGGAAGGGTGCAGGGGGGAGGGGCGGTGATGAGCGGGTGGGATGTGGGTGGGTATTTGGATTGGGGTGGACAGGACACAGAGAGAGAGAGAGAGGGTGGGGAGAGAGAGAGGGAGAGGGGGGAGAGAGAGGGGGAGAGAGAGAGAGGGGGAGGAGAGAGAATAATAATAATAATAATGGTATTTATATAGCGCTGGATCTTGTGCAGAGACAAATCAAAACGCTTTCGCACCAGTCATTCACACGCATGCATAACTCTAAAACTGTAGAAACTAAAGACAAGGAAGGGCAGGCAAGGGAGGCTATTTTGGGAAGAGGTGGGTTTTAAGGCCAGACTTGAAAGAGCTGAGTGTGGAAACCTGACGAAGCGAAAAAGGAAGTTCATTCCAGTCGCAAGGTCCAGAAACAGAGAAAGAACGGCGGCCAACAGTCGAATATTTGAATCTGGGAATGCGTAAACAGAGTGGATCCGAAGCCGATCGTAGTGAGCGAGATGGAGTGTAGAGGTGAAGGCAGCCTCAGAGATAGGAAGGGGCAGTTTTGTGAATGCATCTATAACATAGAGTGCTGATCTTGTACTTTATTCGGTGTGAGACAGGAAGCCAGTGGAGATGTTGCAAAAGAGGAGTGATGTGCTCAGATCCTTTCTTTCTGAGGACGAGTCGGGCAGCAGAGTTTTGTATGCGCTGAAGGGACTGAATGGATGAAGCAGGCAGACCAGACAATAGAGAGTTACAGTAGTCAAGGCGAGAGAGAATGAGAGAAACGACACGTCTAGATGTTGCGTCAGTGGACAGATATTTCCGGACGGCACTGATGCGTCGCAGTTGACAGTAGCAGGACTGACATGTCTGACGGATAAATTTTTGCATGGACAGTGTATTGTCAAGGACAACACAGAGGTTCCTGACTGACGTGGAAAGAGGGATGGATGTATTGCCAAGTTTGATTGTGTCAATTGTGATGGAAGACAGTTTTTGTTTAGTTCCTATGATCATTGCTTCAGTTTTGTCCGCGTTCAATTGTAACTTATTTCGAGTCATCCAGTTTTGAATGTCCAGGAAGCAGTTGGATGTTTCTTGCAAGAGCGACAACAATTTTTCAGGGGTATCACTCTTCTGGAGTTGAGTGTCATCAGCATAAGAATGATGACTGATATTATGGCGGTTGATAATTTCAGCGAGAGGAGCTGTGTACAGTGTGAAGAGCACTGGGCCTCAAACAGATCCCTGTGGGACTCCATGTTCGATTTTAACGGGTTCAGATTGGAAATGATCAACAATGACAGACTGGAATCGATCAGTGAGATAAGATTTGAACCAGTTTAGAACAGTGCCGTTGATACCAAATGTAAAATGAAGACGGGAAAGAAGGATTGAATGGTCTATCGAATCAAAGGCGGCTGACAAGTCGAGAAGAGTGAGAAGGGAAATTTTTCCTGAGTCGGACGCTATCAGAAGGTGGTTGTTAAGCTGCTTGAGGACAGCTTGTTCAAGGAGTTTGGACATGAATGGAAGATTTGAAACTGGTCGATAGTTTTTCAAAATGTTTGCGTCAAGGTTGGGTTTCTTCAGAAGAGGCCGGACGATTGCAGTTTTGAAAGTGGATGGAAACGTTCCAGTGAGAATTGATGAGTTGACAATATTGGTGATTGTGGGGAGAAGATGTGAGACACATTGAGAAAAGACCGAGGCTGGTATAGGATCGAGCTCACAGGATTTTACTGTCATTTCTTTTAGGATTTCATGAACTTCTGTTTCAGTCAATGGATTAAAGGAATGGAGAGGAGTGCCGCTGAATTGAGGATCAGGATGAACAGGTTGGAAAGACATTTGGTCTAAGATGGTAAGAATATTTTGGACTTTGTCGAAAAAGAAAGAGGAGAAGACATTGGGGAG
>NC_134884.1:18585319-18587819 GCF_041734735.1 Babylonia areolata
TGATTTGTAGGTGTCATTACAAAACAATCAACAGACGTCCAACATCACCTGATTTGTAGGTGTGATTACAAAACAACCAACAGACATCCAGTCACCTGTTTTGCAGGTGTCATTACAAAACAATCAACAGACGTCCAATCACCTGATTTGTAGGTGTGATTACAAAACAACCAACAGACATCCAGTCACCTGTTTTGCAGGTGTCATTATAAAACAATCAACAGACGTCCAATCACCTGATTTGTAGGTGTGATTACAAAACAATCAACAGACATCCAGTCACCTGTTTTGCAGGTGTCATTATAAAACAATCAACAGACGTCCAATCACCTGATTTGTAGGTGTGATTACAAAACAACCAATAGACGTCCAGTCACCTGATTTGTAGGTGTCATTACTAAACAGTCAACAGACGTCCAATCACCTGATTTGTAGGTGTCATTACAAAACAATCAACAGACATCCAGTCACCTGATTTGTAGGTGTCATTACAAAACAATCAACAGACATCCAGTCACCTGATTTGCAGGTGTCATTACAAAACAATCAACAGACGTCCAGTCACCTGTTTTGCAGGTGTCATTACAAAACAACCAATAGACATCCAGTCACCTGATTTGTAGGTGTCATTACAAACAATCTACAGACGTCCAATCACCTGATTTGTAGGTGTCATTACAAACCAACAGACATCCAGTCACATGATTTGTAGGTGTCATTACAAAACAACCAACAGACATCCAGTCACCTGATTTGTAGGTGTCATTACAAAACAATCAACAGACGTCCAGTCACCTGATTTGTAGGTGTCATTACTAAACAGTCAACAGACGTCTAATCACCTGATTTGTAGGTGTCATTACAAAACAATCAACAGACATCCAGTCACCTGATTTGTAGGTGTCATTATAAAACAATCAACAGACGTCTAATCACCTGATTTGTAGGTGTCATTACAAAACAATCAATAGACGTCCAGTCACCTGATTTGTAGGTGTCATTACTAAACAGTCAACAGACGTCCAGTCACCTGATTTGTAGGTGTCATTACTAAACAGTCAACAGACATCCAGTCACCTGATTTGTAGGTGTCATTACTAAACAGTCAACAGACGTCCAATCACCTGATCTGTATGTGTGTTGTACAGAAGCATGGACGGTGGCCACCACACGAACACTGCTGTCATTACAAAACAAACAACAAACAACACACATCTGATCACCTGATATGTTTCTATGTTCTACAGAAGCACGGATGGTGGCCACGACCTTCGACTGCAAGTACGCGGAGACCTCAGCGGCCCTGAACCACCACGTGGATGAGCTGCTGGTGGGCATCGTCGCCCAGATCCGTCTGCAGCTGTCCATCCCCTTCACCACCATCCTCTTCCCCCACAAGGACGCCAAGCAGTCGAAGAGCAAGAAGGCGCTGTGTAAGGGACCCAAGGGGTTCTTCTCCAGGCTCTTCCGCAGAGCAGGCTCCCGCAGCTCCAAGAAGAACAAGAGCGTGGAGAACTTGATGTTCTAGGAGGTGTTTCCTCCTTGCTGGGATCTCCCTTAATCTTCTGCTTTTTCTTCTTCTGGGAGAGTACAAGACAAAGGTTTGGAGAAGCTGATGAAAGAAGTCACCATAAGTCCCTTAACTGTGGAACACCATACACATACACATGTGACGAGATTTGCACATATGAAAAGAATCAAGTGATGATTGTTCTTTTATTGTTTATTATTACGCAATTGTTATTTATTCATGTTTCAAACAATGTGCTGTGACCCGAGTGATGAAGCATGCTTTCGTGTGGATTGTTACAAATGATGAAAGCTCTGAGCACACAGACCATGTGGCGACAATCCCTACACGTCTGGATTATACCTAACGTCTAAAGGTGTCTGCAAATGTGGATTGTGTTGAGTGCTCATGGCTTCTTGTCTGTGGACAGGGGCGTGTGATGAATACTTCATCGTTTATGGGATACTACCCAACCAAGCAATAATTGCTTTTTATCTCATGGCGAGCTCTTAATTCAGCTGGGTGACCGAACTCCAAGTATTGTGCCAAATGCCAAAAGGACGTTTTCCGTGTAACGTTACTTCGCTCTCTGTGCGATCTCCTTGAATTGGAAATGTGATGATTATATAATATACTGTGACTGTTATCCGTGTATTTTGTTTTTTCCCGATTTTCTTTTGACTGAAGTTTTATGTACAGTTCTGCAGGCGAGGCATCGGCTGTCAAGTGTTTGTGAAGCTGTAATTACGTAGCAAACTCGCCAAACTCGCTCGAATGTGAAACTTTGAGGTGACCCTTTATGCTGGATAGAAATACCTTGACAGGTCAAATCTGAAGCGGATTATAGCATACGCATGTACATGCATTGTGGATTGAAAACTTACTGTATGTCTATTTTTAACAAATTGTGAACCCGTCTTGATGACACGTGTAATATCTATATCTGAAAATGAATGAAAATATTTTTTATCAACCCTTTAAAGCCTTATA
>NC_134884.1:18592819-18647819 GCF_041734735.1 Babylonia areolata
GCAGAGTGTAAAGTGGGAATTGTATTATGTAGAGTAATTTGGGTTGAGGATACGAAGTATACAGTGAAGTGGGAGCTGTATTCTGTAGAGTTATTTGGGGTGGGGATAGGGATTTATTGTGTCACTCAGTGTGAGACAAGGTTGGGGCGGAACAGAGTTTCAATTTGATGTGGGTTATGAAACAGGGATGGAGATGTATTCTGCTGGGCAGTAAATCTGGAAAGTGAAAACATGTCTTACGGTGCAGTTTCAGTAGAAGGAAACAACACATATGTTGCGTGAAATCGGTTTGGCCAGTGGGTGAGGATGTGAGAATGCATTCTATCGTGCAAAATGGATCGGGAATTATGTTTTGTTTTTCGATGTGAAATGTGGCGGCAGAAATGGAATGGATACGTTTTGTCTCGCGATATGAAATTTGGCAGAAATGCATCACGTTGTAAAGTGTGAGATGGGGATGTATTATGTGGTGCAAAGCGAAATGAGGCGGAGATGGTGTATTATGGCGTGCCTCAAAAAGACAGAGATGGTGTGTCATGGTGTGCCTATAATAGACAGAGATGGTGAGTGATGGCGTGTCTCTAAGACAGATATGGTGAGTGATGGCGTGCCTCTAAGAGACAGAGATGGTGAGTGATGGCGTGCCTCTAAGAGACAGATATGGTGAGTGATGGCGTGCCTCTAAGAGACAGAGATGGTGTGTGATGTCGTCCCTCTAAGAGACAGAGATGGTGTGTTATGGCCTGCCTCTAATAGACAGAGATGGTGTGTTATGGCCTGCCTCTAAGAGACAGAGATGGTGTGTTATGGCCTGCCTCTAAGAGACAGAGATGGTGTGTGATGTCGTGCCTCTAAGAGACAGAGATGGTGAGTGATGGCGTGCCTCTAAGAGACAGAGATGGTGAGTGATGTCATGCCTCTGAGAGACAGAGATGGTGAGTGATGGCGTGTCTCTAAGAGACAGAGATGGTGAGTGATGGCGTACCTCTGAGAGACAGAGATGGTGAGTGATGTCATGCCTCTAAGAGACAGAGATGGTGAGTGATGTCATGCCTCTAATAGAGATGGTGAGTGATGGTGTGTCTCTAAGAGACAGAGATGGTGAGTGATGGCGTGTCTCTAAGAGACAGAGATGGTGAGTGATGTCGTGCCTATAAGAGACAGAGATAGTGAGTGATGTCGTGCCTCTAAGAGACAGAGATGGTGAGTGATGTCGTGCCTCTAATAGACAGAGATGGTGAGTGATGGTGTGTCTCTAAGAGACAGAGATGGTGAGTGATGTCGTGCCTCTAATAGACAGAGATGGTGAGTGATGGTGTGTCTCTAAGAGACAGAGGTGGTGAGTGATGGGGTGCCTCTAAGAGACAGAGATGGTGAGTGATGGCGTGTCTCTAATAGACAGAGATGGTGAGTGATGGCGTACCTCTGAGAGACAGAGATGGTGAGTGATGTCGTGCCTCTAAGAGACAGAGATGGTGAGTGATGTCGTGCCTCTAAGAGACAGAGATGGTGAGTGATGGCGTGCCTCTAAGAGACAGAGATGGTGAGTGATGGCGTGCCTCTAAGAGACAGAGATGGTGAGTGATGGCGTGCCTCTAATAGACAGAGATGGTGAGTGATGGCGTGTCTCTAAGAGACAGAGATGGTGAGTGATGTCATGCCTCTAAGAGACAGAGATGGTGAGTGATGGCGTGTCTCTAAGAGACAGAGATGGTGAGTGATGGCGTGCCTCTAAGAGACAGAGATGGTGAGTGATGTCATGCCTCTAAGAGACAGAGATGGTGAGTGATGTCGTGCCTCTAAGAGACAGAGATGGTGAGTGATGTCGTGCCTCTAAGAGACAGAGATGGTGAGTGAAGGCGTGTCTCTAAGAGACAGATATGGTGAGTGATGTCGTGCCTCTAAGAGACAGATATGGTGAGTGATGGCGTGCCTCTAAGAGACAGAGATGGTGAGTGATGTCGTGCCTATAAGAGACATAGATGGTGAGTGATTGCGTGCCTCTAAGAGACGGAGGTGCGGTTACATTCTTTTGTGCAATAGGAGATGAGGTGAGGAACGCGCATTTTGAAGAGCAAGATAAGCTGCGGTAGGACTACATTCTGTTGACGATATGAGGACGGGGAAAACGCATTCTGCTGTTCAATATGAGACGAGAAGGTGAGCGGGAAACTTGGAGGAGTGTGTGCATGGGGTGGGGGGTGGGGGTGGGGAGGGATGTATTGGGGTGAGTGGGGAGGGGGGGCAATGCGCTGAGCAAGACAGGGTGACAGCGCACAATCTTGTGCAATGCAAAATAAGGTGGGGGTGGTTGAAGTTTGTTGTGTAATATGCAATGAGATGGAAATACATTCTGTTTTGCAGTGATATATAGGGATGTAACATACTCTGTTGTTCAATATGATGCGGGATGACAGTATATTCTGCTGGGATTGCAATGCGTTTTGTTTGCAGTGTAGTATGGGGTTGCAATACATTCTGTTGTGTAATATGATATGGGATCGTAATGCATTCTGTTGTGCAATATGATGCGGGATGGCAATGCATTCTGTTGTGCAATATGATGCGGGATGGCAGTATGTTCTGCTGGGATTGCAATGCATTTTGTTTGCAGTGTGGTATGGGGTTGCAATACATTCTGTTGTGCAGTATGATATGAGATGGCAATGCATTATGTTGTGGAAAATGGTATGAGATGGCAATACGTTCTGTTGTGCAATATGACGATGGCAATACATTTTGTGGAGCAAAATGAAATGGGGTGGGACGCATTGTGCTGTGATCGAATCAGGAATGTGTTCTGTTAAAGCAAAAACGATGAAACGAGAATGTTTTCTCTTTTGTAATATGAGATGGAGCGCAAATCGCACCCTGACAAGCGATGTAAAAGAGTCGTTAGTGCATTTTGTCGTTCAGCGTGAAATGGGGTAGGAACTGATTCCATCATCAAATTAGGACAGATGGATAAGGAATGGGGACTACATTCTGTTGTGCGGTATGACACAGGGCAGGGATGAATTATATCATGAACACGGGGGTGAGAGTGGAGGAATACACTATGTCACAGAATGAGATGGGGTTGTGGTGCCAATGACCTATTGGGCAAAGGGAAATGGGGTTGGAAAGCAGTCTCTTTGCAGGAATTTACTGATATGGGCAGGGGACCGCACGTTTGTTGCGCAGATAGGGACAGAATGTAAAGCAGCTTGGCAAGCATTAAAATGGAAGTGTCAAACATAGGCATTCAGGACTGGTTCTGATAATGTAAAAATATCAAGTAAAGGCACACGCAGATATCAGGCATGGGTGGAATACAAGCCAGGCTGAAATACAAGACAGGCGTGGGCTACACACTGGTTGTCTACTGCGCAAATATGGCACGAGTGTGGCTGATACGCATAATACTTGAGCGGGCCGTGGACAAGCATGGTATGGGATGAGAGTGGGAAGAAATTCCCATGCGCTAGCACAAATCCGAGATGGGAAATCTGCTCTGCTCCAATAGGAGTCGGGACTATTACCCTGCGCAAATATGATATACATGCAAGTTGGAATATGTTCTGCGTGAATATATGACATGATGGAACAGCAATCTGCTTTGCAAATACGAGATAGGGATGGCTTTGTGCCATAGCGGTCTGCAAACACGATGATGACAATAAGTGTTTTGCAGGTATCGATGCGAAATGTGGAGGGAGGAGTTCGTTTTCTGAGCAAACACGACATAAGAAGGGGATCGACAAAAAAGGATCTGTGTGAGCATACAAGGAAATCCGGATGGGGCTGGGTAGTGTTTTGGGCTCTTGTTGATACAGGCATGTTGTGATCTGATACATGTGTTATGTATTTTGTGCAAACATCTTCTTCTTTTTGTATTAAACTGCGTTGAAACAAACGTTGACTGACATTTCCTTCTGCGATACGTTTTTGTTTAGCTGTGTATCTATCCATCTGTCTGTCTATATATCTCCATGTTTGTTTGTCTGTCTGCTTTCTGCCATCTGTCTATACACTGTTTGTCTATCTATCCATTTAACTCCCTGTCTTTCTGTCTGTCTCTCTCTGTCGGGGGTGTGGGGATGGGGTGGATGGGCGGGGGTGGGGGTTGAGGGCCTGGGGGCGAGGCTGCCTATCTGTCTATCGCAACAACAATCTTTCGCCTCATACGCTCACTCACTCATTCAGTCTCTCACACACTTATATTTTCTTTTGTTTCCCATTCTGGACCACATCTTCCACGCTGTCTGAGTGGCATTACCCCCATACCGATCACCCCGAATCACCGACACACGCACACACACACACTCACTATATATATATATATATATATATATATATATATATATAGTGAGAGAGAGAGAGAGAGAGAGAGAGAGAGAGAGAGAGAGAGTATCCAATCTGTGATCCGTACCGTTACGGCTTGGTGCCTGGTTCATAAACTGGTTAACGAACAAATTGGCCAACTGAAAAAACAAACCCAGACCGCCTTGACCGAATGACCGACAGACTGATAGACCAGTTCTCTGACTGACCAGTCAATCAGCAAACCATCCGGCCAGCCAACCAAGTGACCAAGCAGCCAGCCACTCAGCCGGCTAAATTATAGCTGAGGAGAAAGACAATTCCACATTTGTTTGGCGGCAGCGTCTTGTTTTGTGACCAGCAGAGCCAGACAGAAGAAAATCGATGCTGTCCAAAGCGAAAGTTAGAGAAGAAGTCTAAAGTTCTCGTGAACTTTTTGTTTGTGTGTGTGTGTGTGTGTCCGCAGCCATGCATTCTCTGGTGGGGTTTGGAAGCAGAGGAAAAAAAAACCCCACCGCAATTGGCTGTGGCCCGGCAGAGCGACGAACGACGGACAGCCACACACACACACACACACACACACACACACACACACACAGAGTCTAGATGGTACGTACATTTGATTGATCATGTTTTTGTTATAATGAACATGGTTTATCCTGTAAACAGGAATGTTTGAGATGGTGACACTTTACTCACATGAACCCAAATTTTCGTTGTTCTTCCTTTTAACCTTTGCCGCTGTCGTTTTCCCTGTCTTTATCATGCCAGCACCTGTTTCCATCGCCACCACCATCCACCCACCCCCACACACACATGCACACACACACACGCACCTTTTATTTCTTTCAGTATCACCTAACAGTGAAAAAAAAGTCAAAATAAAGACACACACACACACACACACACACACACAAAACACACACACACACATACACACACACACACACACACACTGTCACGTGTGACCGCTGTCCTGTAGAGTGCACTCCAAAATGTTTGCATACCCTCCTTTGTCTGCTTCGTTCTTTCCACCGATGAACAAAACCTCCCTCCCTCCCTCCCACTCTCCTTCCATCATCATCTCCTCCACAAATCTCCTGATCTTGAACTGTCACCCCTCGCCATATCCACACCTCCCCCCTCACACCCTCCACCCGCGACACACACACACACACACACACACACACACACACACACACATCTCGTACTTCAGATGATACGTGTTAAATCTCCCTTGCGAGTACAGCTTAACAAAGCTGGCATTTAAACCTGAATTTAGAGAGAAACAAAGTTTTCGAGAACTTTTGTCGGCTATTCAGTTGTCCTCTGGGGTTTAGGGTGGTGGATAAAAGAAAAAAACATAAATCGTCTGCGATCTCAGTAATCGGCAGACTGTTACACACGAACACTGGTATGCCTTGCAGCACACACACACACACACACACACACACACTTGTCCGCACTCACACTTACATTCCAGAGACATGAAGAGAGATAGATAGATAGATAGATAGATAGAGAGAGAGAGAGAGAGAGAGAGAGAGAGAGAGGACATGATATGACATGATATTTTATTGAATAAACAAAATGTTCATTTCAAAGGGTTAGAACACATCTATCAATCAATGAGCTCAATTTCGCACGAAATGGAAGGCTTCTTTCTTACCGTACATATAAATAACAGACAAGGGTTGACTTAATAACTCGACGAACCATCTACCCTTTTCATTTTTTTCTTTAACCAAGAGAGAGAGAGAGTTACAGAGTTACAGAGACAGACAGAGTGACAGAGACAGAGACAGACAAACAGACAGACTGTGAGACATAGAGAGAAAGAGAGAGAGAGAGAGAGAGAGAGAGAGAGAGAGAGAGAGAGAGAGAGATCTAATGCGTGACAGATCCAAGAACAAAATCAACTATAGGAGACGAGAGAGCGCGGGAGGTGACACAGAGTACCATCTGTCAGACTTCATTTCCAGACCACAGTATCTCGCTCAGTTTATGTGCGCTCCCCTTCATCTTCATCATTCTTCTTTCCACCCTATGGCTACCCCTACCCACCCCACCCACCCCCTTTCTCCCTCCTACCTCATCCCCTCGCCCCACAAATCACCTGATCTTGAACACTCGTCCTCTGATGAGACAAAGCAAAAGGGTGGTTAATCTCCCTCACTTGTTGGAACAGCTCAGTGGAGCTGTCACCACCACAAAGGGTGCTCTGAGTGCAAACCAACAGCCACCATCTTGATTCAGTGTGACGTCAACAGTCGTGACGTGACCAACGCTAGCAGGGGCAATTTATGGTGCAGCTTCTCATCGCACCGTCTTCTTTACGTGTGACCAGCAGGCTACTATTGGTGAGAGATTGGTCTTGAAGGTTTTTGTTGCCTTTGTTACAGTTCTCGTTCTTCTTGTTCTTGCCCTTCTTATTTTGTTGTTGTTGTTTTTTTTCTTGTTCGTTTCTTCCGCCTCTTATAATTCATTACATATCGTCGTTTTTGCCCCTCGTCTTTCTTTGATTATCTTCTTCTTCTTTTCTGTTTTGCTGTCCCATCATCTGCCCTGTTTCAGTGCCATTGTGTCTCCACCATTCATCCCGAGTCCCCCGTTACATATCCCCCACACAGGTTCGTCTGCCACAGTCGACATGCCGCAGTCCACATGGACTTATCAATGTTAGGTCGCCAGGAGCCCACCCACCAGAGGAGAATCTGCATTGCTGCTGGGCCATTTGAACAGTGTTCAGTGACGCCTTCTCCCTATTAGGCGCATACAGGACACGCTACCTACTTCGCCCACCACAGATCACAGTGGTCAAGTTAATCGCGGTACCGGAATGAAGACCACCACCACTTCCTTCTGAGAACAACTCGCCAGGAATCTGCCAACTCCGAAGACTTCAACAAGAACTCAAACAAGCATGGGAGTGGAAGTGGGAATCGAAACATAGGTCACCATCAGAGCAGGGCATGGCTGGCTACAGAATGTGGAACAATTTATATTCATATTCAATAACGCATGATGACGATACTGCGATGGATGTCCATCTAGGTTTGGGATCACGTGACAAAGCTGTATTCTACGCTTCCTCTCATACTGTATGACAGCGTCCAACTTGTCAGGAAATTGAGCAACACCCCGAAAGACGTATCCGTGCGAAGGATAACGCTCAGCTGCGTGTTCCACGCCTTTCTGTTTGAACCCATAGAAAACAGCTCTGGGTAGGAGATGGCCAATGGCCGAAAAATCTCACTTCTGATCAGGCTCAAACCTTTCGTTATTTCCTTCCTCCCTTCCTTCCTTTATTCATACTTTCTTTCTTTCTAACTTTCATTCTTTCTGTCCTTTGCTTTCACTTTGATTTTTTTCTTTCTCTTTCTCATTCAGAAGGCCGAAAGGTCACACCCTGCCTTATGACCCGACGATCATTCGCATCAAGAGGAGAGTCCAGAAAATGACAAAGCTAAACCTCGATCACGTTGTATAGATTCTCCTTATGAAAACAGAAGAAGCAGAGACTAGTGTATATCGGGAGAACAAAGTAAAGCAAGGGATAGGGAGTAGAAAATATTGATAGGAGCGAAAGTTATAATGATAGAAATCAAACTGATGAGGATGTACATGAGGACGCTTTGTTGACGACAGCAGCAAAAAACAGTGGTAACAGTAACAATATACTTATGACGTTGATGATAACAACAGTAATGATGACCAGCACAATGGAAGTTGAAAACAGTACGTATAACATGGTACAGAAATCAACAATAACATGGACTCCAATTTTAGAGAGAGGCGCGCGCGCGCACAAAAACACACACATACACACGAACGCACGCACGCACACACACACATGCAAACAAACACACACACACTCACACACATACTCGCTCAGAGAGTCTCTCTCATTCTGTGTCATACACAGACAGACACACACACACACACACACACACACACACACATACCCTCACCCCTTACGTACGCACACACACACAGACGCACACACACACATCCCACACACATACAAACACAGACACACTCGCTCAGAGAGTCTCTCTTATTTTCTGTCATACACATCAGACAGACACACACACACACACACACACACACACACACACACACCGCCTGCACTCTTAACACGCAGAGGCGTTCTGCCCTTCCAGAGACTGTCTCGGAAGCCGGTTAATGAGGGGAAGGGGGAGGGGCGAGGGGGATAAGAGCAATGCACAGCAGGTGCGTGGACCTTGAAGCCAGATTAACTCAAGGGCAGAGAGGCAGGAGCTGTAACAAAGGCAGAAAGCTGTAGAAGAAGAAGAAAAAGAAGAACAATAACAACAACAACAAAAAGAAGAAGAAGAAGAAGTTCACCACCAACAACAATAAAAACAAGAACAACACAACAACAAAACAAGAAGAAGTAGAAGAAGTTCACCACCAACAACAATAAAAACAAGAACAACACACCAACAAAACAAGAAGAAGTAGAAGAAGTTCACCACCAACAACAATAAAAACAAGAACAACACAACAAAACAACAACAAGAAGAAGACGAAGAATAAGAAGAACAGCAGCAGCAGCAACAACAACAACAACAACAACAACAACAACAACAACAACAAAAAGAAGAAGAACAACAACAACAACAACACCAAAAAGAAGAAGAAGAAGAAGTACAACAACAACAATAACAATAATAAAAACAAGAGAGGCAAGGCCTTCAAGACTCACTTGTGATACACTTTAAAAAAAAAATCTAAGCGTTAAAATGTGTTCTGTATTTGTTATTAAGCTTCGGGTTAAAAGAAAAAGTCCTGACGAAAGATTCGAACCTCGCGTGTTCGGGTGAGAAGAAACTGTCTTACACATTACACTATCGTGGATCCTCAACTGACGTCCAAAAATAGAATATTTAAACATGCTTTTTTTAAAGGGCGATAAATCGATTGCGGTATTCGCAGTGAGAACGCTGTTTAAATCATATTATTCTGGTGTATCTTGGGCATTCAAAAAATCTTTAAGGGCAATTAAAAATTCTTTTTAAGTCTGCGGTAAAGAAGACGTGGCTATCGCCACAATCACACTGCAACCTTTAGCCGTTTTCTCTGGATCTAGATAGATGTACAAGTTTAGTTACACTCCGTTGACACGTTCGATTCAATTTCTCTTTTATGTTCATTAAAAATTTTTAGTTTTAAAGTTGATATGAAAATTGAGTTTTTTGTTAAACTAATAACATGTAGAGCCAAGTACAAGTACTTTTAAACGTCGTATGAAGTGAAAAGGACTTCATTTTGAGAAAAAGTCAAGACTGGAAATGTTTACGTTTCATCAATTCAAGGTTATTAACTCTCATGGTTTATTATTTTAACTGTGAATTCCGACTGATTCTGTGGATATTTTTTATGGCAGTTTGGGGCTTAATTCAGTAAGTGATGAGGCGTTCACAAATCTTTCTCTGAATAAATATTTAACGGTCTACTTCTCCAACTTTCCATCACATGCTATCGTGTATTGTCCAATGAATATAGGATTGAACGGGCAGGTCAACAACTTGAAACAAAATGGCGTCGTTCGCATTCGCGAAGAATATGAGCACGCGCTTTGAATATGTATAGATATGTGTACGCAATTGATTTTTGCCCATGGCCTTCAGGGCTCAGCCAGTAGATCTATAAAGTCCACTCGTCATATTGATTTTAGTATTTTCCGAAAAGGACCACTTGGGCGAATGAACATCATGAAAGCCCTGTACACTGAGAGTAAAACAAACAAGCTTTTTATGTACTGAGTATAGTTTCAACATGTAATGTTTAAGATGAGAAAGATCATTTTAAAGCAACTTAAGTCCCCTACCATTAATTACAGATTAATTCCCTTTTCTACTATCTGCAGCAAAGACATGCAAAATGAATATAACTTCCATGCTTAGCAAAATAAGTTCCTGTTTGAACAAAAAATGATAAAAATGACTGCTCTTGTTGTTGTGTCAGAATATCAGATCAAAGTGCCAAGTTTAGAGAATAAAGAAAAAAAATATAACAGTAAATTCAGTTTGCATGTAATTTGGCTTCTTTTTTTATTTTTTGTGCCCATCCCATAGGTGCAATATTGTTTTAAACAAGATGACTGGAAAGAAATGAATTTTCCTATTTTTATGCCAAATTTGGTGTCAACTAACAAAGTATTTGCAGAAAAAATGGCAATGTTAAAGTTTACCGCGGACACACAGACACACACACACACACACAGACAACCGAACACCGGGTTAAAATATAGACTCACTTTGTTTGCACAAGTGAGTCAACAAGAGGAAGAAGAAAACAACAATGAAAACAACAAAAATAAAAACAAGAACAAGAACACTAGAAGGACAAGAAGGAGGAAGAGAAGGAGAGATGAGGAGCAGAAGAGAAATAACTGCGACAGAGCAGGCTGGAGAAACGCGTACTTTAATAGTGTGTGTGTGTGTGTTGTAACCTTTGTTTTGAAGAGCCTTGATGCCTTGATAAACAACAATGGAATAGCTCGGGTGCTTACTCTTGCGGATGATGGCCTGGTCTTCAAAACTTCGAAAGATGCTCAGGAAAGAACCAAAGCCGTCCAGAAACAACTAAACAATATTGCTCAATGGTGCAAAGACACAGGATCTTCCATCAATCCAGTGAAAGCCCAAACGTTGCTGTGCACCCTGAACAACAGAACCGCGAGCAAAGCACCACCTTCTGTGTCATTCGATGGGATTCAGATCGAGAAAACTGAATGCCTACGCTACCTAGGAATACACTTCGACAGGATGCTGACCTTCAGAAAACATACGGAAAATACTGTTCTCAAATGCAAAAAAGGCCTTTCAGTCTTAAAGGCAATGGCAACCAAAGGTATTGAACAACGCCACCTCTTCCTGCTATACCAATCACTCGTCCTCAGTGTGATCGACTACGGACTTGGTCTAACAACACCGTCTCAAAGCAACCTCCTAAAATTAGAAAGAGTACAAAATGAAGCTATGAGGCTGATCCTTGGAACAACAAAAGACACGCCCACAGAAACCATGCGATACCTGCTTGACCTTCCTTCAGTGCAGGCCAGAAACAATTTAGAACAGGTCAAGACCTACTTCAAAGCATTAGAAAACCCTCAAAACCCACTGCATGACGCAGTCAAAGAACCAAAAGGCAGCCGTCTAGGGCGAGGAAGATCATGGATGGGGCAAGCAGAAGACACAATCCAGCTAGTATGCCGACTACAAGACCTGAAAGAAACAAAAGAATGGGAGAAAATCCCCGAAAACCTCAACCATCTATTCAACACAGCCATTTCACCCACACTAGGAAGACATTGTCGGGAATGGCCAGAGGGCAAAACTGATGCGGAAGTGAAGCTACTCATAGAAGAAAACAGTAAAGAAGAGGACATCATCATATACACAGATGGCTCAGTCACCAAAGACCAATCCGGTTGGGGATTCACTGCGAAACAAAATGGAAAAACAGTTAGGGAAGAGAATGCTGCCTACAAAGTCACAACCTCCAGCCTAACGATGGAAGTTGAAGCTGTGACACATGCCCTCCAGTGGCTATCGTCCATCCATACGCCCGGAAACCAACATGCCATGATTCTAACAGACTCAATGAACCTCATACAGAAAATTGAAAACGGAATGGGAAGCCCAGAGTGGCATAAGGCAATGCGCAACTTTCAGATAAAAAAACTCACATGGTCATACTGCCCGGGACATGCAGGAGTTAAGGGAAATGAGCGAGCTGACAGACTTGCTGGTAACGCAACACCAATGAGCGGCCTACATCTAGGAAAATCGGAAATCCTCAGAAAAGTCAAAGAATATCAAAAAGAACAGGTACAAGGCCATCACACCATCGATCGCCTCAAAGAAATAAAAGCAGAGAGCGGGAGCGGCCGTAAGTCTAACATGAAAGGTAGAGCATGATGCTTTGCAAATCAAACAAATATCGGCATCATTTCCAAACCAACATTGCGCAAATTTCTTCAAAACGGAACAGAGTCTCTGTGGGCTTTTCCAAATACAGTAGACTCAGCAACACACTAGACGCCACATTCTTGGCATCAGAGATCTTTTCCCATCCCTCTTGCGGCCAATCAGTGGCAGCCTCTGTGCGTGTGTGTATGTGTGTGTTTGTGTGCATGTGTGGGTCTGTGTTTTTGAGTGCGTTTGTGCATGCGTGAGAGTGTAAGTGTACAAAAGTGTCAGGAGAGTTCTGTGCATGTGTGTGTGTGTGTGTTGTGTGTATGTGAGGGGGAGGTGGGGGTGCAGGGAGGAGGTGAGATAGAGGATGAGGTATGTGAGTGTATGCATGCCTACACTGTGGGAGCATCAGGATATTGGAACGTATATATTAGATATATATCTTTGTATATATGTGTGTGGGGTTGGGGGTGGGAGATATGGGCGTGTGTGTGTGTGTGCTTGTACAAGTAAGTGTTCATCTGTGTGTGTGAGTGTGTGTGTGTGTGCGTGTGCGTGTTTGTGTGTGTGTGTGTGTGTGTGTGTGCCGTGGAAGCTGCGATACATAGACTAGGAACTCCGAGTGTGTGGAGGAGGGGGTAGAGGAGGTGCAGGGAAATTTGTGGTGTGTGTGTGTGTGTGTGTGTGTTGGAGCTCATGTACGTTTATATGTATTTGACTGTGCTTTCATATCTATGAAACTGCGTTTTGGGGGCATATCTGTTATGCATGTGTGGGTGTATGTGTGAATGTGTGTCTTCATGTTTTATATTTATTTACTTATTTATCATCATTGTTGTCTTATTTATTTAATTATTTATTTATTATTATTATTATTTTATCATTAATTTCATTACTACTAGCTTTTTTTCATCATAATTATTATTTATTTATTTATGTATGTACGCTTATATTTATATATATATATATATATATATATATATATATATATTTTTTTTTTTTTTTTTTTTTCTCAAGGCCTGACTAAGCGCGTTGGGTTACGCTGCTGGTCAGGCATCTGCTTGGCAGATGTGGTGTAGCGTATATGGATTTGTCCGAACGCAGTGACGCCTCCTTGAGCTACTGATACTGATACTGATACTGAAGGGCCTTGATCCACAAGTTTTGGTTCAACGCTTTAAATGGTCTTTTATCATCATTACCACCACCAACATCATCATCATCATCATCATCATCGTCGTCATAATCAGTAGAAATCAGTAGAAACATTCGTGATCGATATCGTCGAAGCCGTCGTCGGTGTCGTTGTCGTCATCGACGTAGTAGTAGTAGTAGTAGTATGGGAGAGCAGACCTCATCACAAGCTCGCAGATTTAATTAAAAATAGAACTAAACAAAAAACAAACAACAACAACAACAACAACGAAAAAAAACACACACCAAAAAAAACAAAACAAACAGCAACAACCTAACAACACTCAGGTCAATTTCAATAAGCTCCCCTTCATCGTCTGATAGTGGTCCTTTGGTATAGCGAACCTCCACATCTCAACACACCCCAACCCATTGCCCCTGTCATTCCTCACTTTTTCCTTCACCTCCTCACTCCATGCATTGCCTACTCTGGCCCCGACCCCCCCCCCATCCCCCTCTCCCCCCGCTCCGTCCCCCTGACCTCACCTCACTGGCTTCCCATCCCACGGACCGAAATGCAGGAGTTGTCAGTAAATCTCTCCCCTTTGTGCAGCGCGGCTGAACTGTCACCGCCAGATGTCGCGCCGGGTGGGCAGAGACCAAAGCGCCGCCATTTTGATTTGGCGTGACGTCAATCGTCATGACCGGGGCTGAGACGAACGTACTGCGTTCAGCTTCTCTCAGACACATCGTCGTCCTTTAACTCACTCAGTACGGCCAGTCCTCTCTTCTCCTCTGCACAGACCCCTCGGAAGTCCAGTGGGTGTCTGAATGACCCAACCTTTAGCTTCCGTCGTCAGAACTGTGGTATTCTTTGTCAACATTCACCTCTTCAATATAAGAGCGTTCCGCTTGCAATATTTTTATGATGGTAATTGGGATGAAACGCTGTTAACGTCGTCTCTTTCGCCGTTCGTATGGAGAGAGTTAAAGAATGCCGCTGTGCTCTTTGTCCCTCTCGGTGTCTCTGTGTCTATGTCACTGTCTGTCTGTTTGTCTGTCAGTCAGTCAGTCTGTCTGTCTGTCTGTCTGTCACTCCCCCTCTCTCTCTCTCCGTCTCCTCCTCTCTCTCTCCCTCTCATCTCTCTCTCCCTCTCTCTCCCCCTCTCTCTCTCCCTTTCTCTCTCTCTCCTTCTTCTCCATCTCTTTAGCTCTCTCTCTCCCTCTCCCCCCTCTCTCTCCCTCCTCTGTCTGTCTGCCTGTCTCTCTCTCTCTCTCTCTCTCTCTCTCTCTCTCTCTCTCTGTGCGTGCTGTGGATCAGCACAGTGCGGGTGGGATTGTCACTCCCGTGTTGGCCTGTTCAGCCACAACCAACGCTCTATTAGTTGCCACAAAATGATATTGATAATGATAATAATACTACCTCACAACACATCAAGACTGCACACAGCGGGTCAATGAAAGAGAGTTTTAAACAGATGAGTCTTTGGGTTGGTTTTGAAGCAGGAAATGGACTAAGAGTGTCTGAATTCATATGGGCAAGGAGTTCCAAGGATATTTGACCCAAGGAAATTTGGAGAATGTGACTGTCTGGTGTTGATCTCTTGGCATGTAAACAGTGAGGAGATCAAAATAGCCAGAGAAAGCATGAAAGCGGGGAGACTTTACATTAAATCCTGGACTGTATCGACAACAAGTGGAGTTGTTTCAAAAGAGACCGAATATCGTCAATCTTAGGGCTTTCCAGTACAAGACGGGCAGCTGAGGTTTGAACTTTCTGGAATATATGTGGGGAACTAGCCAGGAGAGAACTGAAATAATCCAGTTATGAAAAAACAACAACACATGCACAAACAAGAGTTTTGGTTTCGTCAGCAGACAGGAAGTGACGAATGGAAGCGATGCACTGGAGTTCTGCGTGTGTGCTGACACACAGACGTGAGCAACAAGCTTGTCCATGGACGTACCACTGGTGGTGGTGGTGTGTCCATCGAGATCGATGATGACCATCGTTGTCATCCAGCTGGGGGATGGGTCGAGGGTGGTGGTGGGGGGGGGGGAATGCTCATTAAGGACGACTGATGATTTGCGCGATGAGTTTGTTTAAAGTGAAGAAGAGTTGCGCAACGTCGACCTCACTCTCTCGTCCGGGTCCACCAATTTCCAGTGGCAAGACTAAGTCGAGACGACTGGAGGATGAGCACAGATGCAGTGGATGACCAAGATATCCTTTCGGTGTCTCATCTTGCTCTCTGCACTCCACAGTGCGTTGCTGTAACCGCCTTCCTCTCCGTTGAACCGATAGGTTTCTTCCGCAGATTCTGCCGGATCCAGACTTCGCATGCATGGGTAGACACACCCCGGGGGCCAACTGCGTGTGGCATGCACACAGCACGGTGGAGCTAGATGGCCGTCGGTGGCTCTCCTGGACGAACCACTAGAGAGAAGGTGACACCAATATAGTTTTTTTTGCGGGATCTAAAGGGAATGTCGGTCTGACCTATACTTGGATAGAAGTGGGTACTGTGTCATCGAAAGATGATCTTTTAGTCTAGTTGTTCGTGTTCACGTTCTTGTTTCTATTTCTTGACTTCTCGTCATCCTCATAGTCATAAGATCTTTATCATTATTATTATTGTTATTATTCATGAGTTTGCCGTTCGGTTTCTTTTTTTCTTTCTTTCATCCTTCGTTGTAGTGTTTATCTATAGTCCTTTATTTCTCACTTTCATTGTTTTGCTCCCTCGCTCTATCTTTGTCTCTTTCTCTTTCCATTTGTCTGTCTCTCTGCCTGTCTACCTGTCCGTCTGTCTGTTTGTCTCCACCCTACCTCCTCTGTGTTAGTTTATCCACACATCAAGGAAACGTATTCGCCTTCTTCACTTTGCTTTCTTCTTTTCTCCTTTCTCCTTCTCCTTGTGATCGGCTGGGATATAGTATAATAAGCAACATGATTTGATTTCCTTCCCCACTCACCCTCCATCCCCCCCCCACCCCTCCCCCCTCGTTTCCCAACCCATGGCAAAGTCGTTTTGCCAGGAAGGTAGACTTCAACAGCTTCTATTTTGGGCTGTCTATTTGCAGTGAACTTGGCCTAGCAGCAGGACACGCCCTGCTTTATGGCCGGGCCATCCTGGGCACTGTAGGGGAGAGTGCCAAAATCTGATGGTGCCAGACGTCCATCAAGTGTCTGTTGTGATCCCCTTTCAGAGGAACAAAGACATTAGAGAAAATGGGGATGGAATGAGGGCGGAGGAGATAGAGGAGGCAGGTATGAGAGGAATAAGGCAGACAAAAATAGTATACTAAAAATCCACACACAAACAACAACAACAACAAACAAGTGGAAGAAGGGGTGGGGATGAAGAGTGAGACGGTATAGAGATATCTACCAACGGTTTGTACGTTAAGGATGAAAAAAAGAAGATACTACGACATACCTACTAGAGATGGTAAGATACATCTACAAACGGTGTATGTATTAATACACAGAAATACTATTAGTATATCATGAGGAAATGGTGAGATATATTTACCAACGCTTCGAGTATAACAGTGAAAACACAAAAAAAGAAGATTCTATCATGATACCATGGAGAGATGATGAGATATACTTACCAACGGTTCCTTTGTTAACAATGAAAAATAAAGACGATTCTATGACGATACATGAGAAGATGGTGTTTGCGATAATCATGATGACGATATTACTCCTATCGATGGGTACTCCAGCCGAATGTTTAACTAACTCAATACGGCCAGACCTCTCTTCTCCTCGACACAGACCCCTCGGATGTCCAGTGGGTGTCTGAATGACCCAACCTTTAGCTTCCGTCGTCAGAATTGTAGTATTCTTTGTCAACATTCACCTCTTCAGTATAAGAGCCTTCCGCTTGCAATATTTTGATGATGGTAATTGGGGTGAAACGCTGTTAACGTCGTCTCTTTCGCCGTTCGTATGGAGAGAGTTAATCCCCTTTGTGTGTATAAGTCCACAGAACCAAACCTATTACAGTCTGATTCTGTCAATGCAGGATTGTATTCTTGATGTTAAATCCTGGATGACATTCAACAAACTAAAGTTAAATGATGACAAAACTGAAGCTATGATTATTTCCTCTGCAAGAATGTCCACATCTACTTCTTTTCTGCCTCTGTTGCGGTTGGTGATGCCACAGTTCAGTTTTCTAAATCAGCAAGGAACCTTGGAGTCATTCTTGACTCAAACCTCAGCATGCACGCTCAAGTAGTAAATCTGATACGCATAGTCAGTTGTGAACTTCGTCGCATCAACTCTATCCGTCAGTACCTTTCTGTTGAAACTACTAAAACTCTTATTTCTGCTTTTGTGATGTCACAAATCGACTACTGCAATTCTCTTCTCATAGGCTGGCTATCCACATAATATTCTTAATCGAATTCAAAACAATACTGCCCGTCTGACTCCAAGAGTCCCAAGTACTGATCACATTTTCTCCTCTCCTCCGCACTCTACATTGGCTCCCCACTGAAGCGAGGGGGGAGGGGTTTTGAGAAAGAATGGTCATGAATGATTTATGTAACTTGTAAAATTCTTCTTTCAATGTAAAGCACCCTCAGGTCTTAGAGAGAATGGGCGCTATATAAACGTACATTATTATTATTATTATTATTATTATAAACAAACAAACGATTCAACAGGCACGTTAAAGATCCCGTAATCCATGTCAGTTTACAGACCTTCATGGACACATGGACATACACAGCGTTCACACCGCAGGAAAGGTTCTTACAAGTGAAAGCCCACTCGTAACAAATCAACACGGGATTTGAAGAAGAAGAAGATGGACTACTACTACTACTACTACTACTACTACTACTACTGCTGCTGCTAATATTACTGACAATAATAATAATAGTAATAATGATAATGATGATGATGATGATGATAATAATAATAATGACGATGATGATGATGATGATAATAGTCGTAGTAGTAGCAGTCTTAAGAAGGAGTACTACTACTACTACTACTACTACTACTCCTAGCAGTAGTAGGTAGTAGTAGTAGTGGTAGTAAGGAGAAGAAGAAGAAGAAGAATGACTACCACTACTGCTACTAATATTACTGGCAATAATGATAATAATAATAATAATAACAGTAGTAGTAGTAGCAGTCGAAAGAAGGACTACTACTACTACTACTACTACTACTACAAGTCGCAACAGCAACAGCAGCAGCAGCAGCAGTAGTAGTAGTCGTAAGAAGAAGAAGAAGGACTACCACTACTGCTACTAATATTTCTGACAATAATAATAATAACAGTAGTAGTAGTAGTAGTAAGAAGAAGAAGAAGAAGAAGGCCTACTACTACTACTACTACTACTACTACTACTACTATTACTACTACTACTACTACTGACAATAATAATATTGATAGACGTAGTAGTAGCAGTCGTAAGAAGAAGGACTACTACTACTACTACTACTGCTACTACTGCTGCTGCTGCTGCTGCTGCTGTTTCGACTTGTAGTAGTAGTAGTAGTAGCCGTAAGAAGAAGAAGAAGGATAAGAAAGGAAGGCGACAGAAGAAGGTGAAGAGGGAAAAGGAGGAGTAGAGGAAGAAAATAGTGAGAGGGGAGAGGGCGGGAGGGGTCTGGCACAGGACATCGTCTTTAACCTTATGCATTGTCCTTCCCTAGCAAGAGAAAGAGCGATTGTTTGACGTTTGGGGGGAAAGGCAAACTGGCGGTGGGATGGGATGGGGAGGGGGGGGGGGCGGGTGGGGGGGGGGGGAATTGAACGAAAGACGTGAGAAAGAGAAAGGAAGGCAGACAGACAGACAGACAGACAGAGACAGAGGTAGAGAGACGGAGAGAGAGGAGGAGGGTGAGAGAGAGAGAGAGAGAGGGGGGCGGGGAGAGAGAAGAGAGAAGGTCGGAAGAGAAGAAAAGATAGAGACAGAAAGAAAGAAGAAAAAAAAAAAACACAAGAGAGAGAGGGGGGGAAGAGATGGTGGGGACAGAGATGGAGACATAGAAAACACACACACACACACACACACACACACACACACACACACATGCCCGCGCGCGCGCGCGCGCACGCACACACACACACACACATACACACGTAAGACGCACACCACAGCATGGCTCTGACAAAGTAAATGTCAGAAGCACCTGCTCAAACGGTTGCAGCCTTAACAACCCCCCCCCCCCCCCCGAGACCCCCTCCCCCACCCTGCCGCCCCCCCCCCCTCCCCCCCCCCCCCCCCCCCCCCCTCCCCCCCCAAAAAAAAATCACACATCTATTCTATTCTATTTTCGGACTAACGTCTCTATGAAGTCTGCACAGCAAAGACTTCTCCGTACCCCGGAGAATAAACTGCAAAACGAATGGCAGACGAAACCATCAGGTTTTCGATCAGATTTTCCATTTCATGTCACATCGAAATTTAGCTACGAACACCATTCCTTTCCATCTGGTATATCAGTATGAATTTAGTATTTCGTGATTCTATTTCTTCTTCCTATTTTTCTTATCGCCATGAATGAGGGAGGGAGGGAGGGAGAGAGAGAGAGAGAGAGAGAGAGAGAGAGAGAGAGAGAGAGAGAGAGAGAGATCACAGTCAAGCACCACACAAATGTATGAACAAGCATAAGTAACACTGCGTTCGGACTTACCATCATACACAACACCACATCCGCTAGGCAAATGCCTGACCCAACGCGCTTAGTCGGTCCTTTGAGTGCATGCACTTATATTTTTATATCTATCAGAGTGAATTTCTTCCACAGAATTTTGCCCGAGGACAACACTCTCGTTGCCATGGGTTCTTTTTCAGTGCGCCAAAATTGTCTACAGCACGAATGATGTACAGTCAGAAACGAAACAAGGTTTACTCGTGTTGTAACTTTTTAACATGTTCGCGAGTGACTGATTTGAAGGCAGGCGGATTTGCTTTGTTTCGTATTTTACTTTTTAAGTTTGTAGTTGTTGTTGTGATTTCACGAATTTTAAGGGTAGACATCATTCCATTCCATAAGCATCCTACTGAATGTATAACACCAGACTTGAAAGGTCGACCCCCGGAAGTGGTACGATAATCATGCGTGAATAACGGTCTGGGCTGGTCACAAAAAATGTTACTGAACCCGCTAAATAGTTATATTTCGAACCGGCGAGCTTTTACTGCTAGATTCTCAGGCCTGTCTGCCTTGGTTTGAAAAAAAAGCAGCATATACTTGCCATTCAGTTTGACCCAAGGTTTGTTCAACAGAACATGCTGGTTGCTGCTCACACCTGCTTCTCTCAACACTTCTGAAACCTTTCTTCGATCGTCTCCACTTTTGGCGCTGGCGGTAATGTCTGGCTGCAAAGTCTTCTATCTGCTTTTGTGAAATGTCTTGTACTGAAAGGCGGGAGTCCCTGTCATTCTCAAGACAAACGTCTGGAAAACTTTGTCCCCTTGTTGGTATTCTTCTTATCGACGTTCTGGTGGCCTGGTGCATGATCCCTTGGCCCCGTTGTCTGGTCCAACTTTCGCATTACAGTAACGTATTCCCTCTCTCTGCCTGCGTTTAGAGATTGCTCGGCGTGTGCGGTGGCCGAATGGCTAGAGCGATGGATTCTCGCATAGGTTTCCTGAGTTCGATTGGAGGTGGAGCTTCTTCAGATTTTCCAGTTCAACATATTCGCTGATCTGTTAGTGTCTGAACCCCTTTCGTGTGTACTCGAAGGAAGAAGATCGAATACGCATGCTAAAAAATCATGTAATTCAAATCAGTGTTCCGTGGGTTACGGAATCAAGAACATACTCGGCATGCACATCACCGAAAACGATGTATGGCTGCCTACATGACGGGGCAAAAACGGTCATATACGTAAACATCCACTCGTGCATACGTTCACCCGAACATGGGAGCTGCAGCCCACGAACATGGAAGAACATGTGGAACGAGTCCTCTTTAAATTCATGTGGTGTGCTGTGTGGATGCACAGGTCTGTATAATACATGGAGATTAATCCTGCTCTGACGAGGAGGAAGGAGAGAAGGAAAAGGGGGGATCAGAGGAGGAGCAGGAGGAGAAGAAGAAGGAAAGAAGAAAAAGAAGAGACAGGCATGGATGTTGAGGAGAGGCAAAACACTCAAGTCTCGATTCGACTCCTTGGGATGGAAAATAAGTCAGAACAATAGTCTCTGTATTTTAGCATTGAAGAAAATGATAACCATTGGTGAACATATATTCATTCTGTTCATTCATGCTGTCGATAGTTTACTGCGTCTAAGTCATTCAATCTTTCAATCAACTCTACATTCATTCGTTTGTTCCGTCGGTCACCATAGAGCGATTTTTTTTAAAAATCACACACACACACACACACACACACACACACACACACACACACACACACACACACACACACATATTATACATTATATGCGTGTGTGTACTGCTCTTGGCACAACTGGAGTTTGAGCATAGGGGGAGGAGTAAGTGTTATTTCCTTGGCAACTATGTGCTGCTTTCACCAGAAAATCAGGAACATTTGTTTGCCCCTCTTTTTTTCCCTCTCTCAATACTATTTCCATCAAATATGTTCCCAGAGCAGACCGACAAAAAAGCTTTGATTAACATTCGTATAGAAGTCCGCCGACAGAAGTGTTCCATTTTTAGCGAAGGCAATCTTCGCTACTGGCTTCTTTCGTAATGAAACAAAAATGTACCTGGCGGTGCAAAAACCCTCAAGGACAGCATGACATTCTCACGCTCAGAAAATGTGCGTGATTAGCGGGTTTGGGTTCCTTCCCTTGAACAATCTGTGCTGTGATGAGTTTGCTGTCGACACTTTTTTTTTTCAGCCACTCGCGTGAAGTCGAATTATTTCTTAAACCTTTTCAGGTAATTATTGCACTATTGTCTGAGACCAAATATGTTCGTGAATTTGAGAGATTTTTTTGTGGGAATAGAAATAGGCTTGGAATGATGGCGAATAGTAGTAACGGGGTTGGTGGCTGGGTATGAGTGAGGGAGATTAACGAAAAAACTGAACAGAAATGGATCAGGAGAAGCCGTTCTTGGCACAACTCTGACAGACAGACAGAGAAACAGACAGAGAGAGAGAGAGAATTTACAATTTTATTTGGGCAGGTTACTGTTATCGTGGTGATAACCTTTGCTCAACTTCTTCTCTCGTTGTTCCCCGCTCTGTACCCTGTGCAGTACAAAATGGGTGCCTTCCAAGAGCTTCCTCCACCTTCTCCATATGAAGTTCTCCCCATACCAAAGTGTGTCTGTTCGGGGGTGGGGGAGGGGGGGAGTGGCGGGGCCGGGGGGGGTCACGTGTTTCTGTCGTTTACCACTAACTCACATACAGAGAGAGATAGATAGATAGATAGATAGATAGATAGATAGAGAGAGAGAGAGAGAGAGAGAGAGAGAGACAGACAGACAGACAGACAGAGAGAGAGAGAGCATAAAGTTTAGTGTATATCGGCCTTGGGGCACATTACAAAAGGGTGATTCGGTGGGGGTTGCATAAAATAACATTGTGTTATTTATAGCACACACACACACACACACACACACACACACACACACACACACACACACACACACACACACACAGAGGTAGAAGTGTGGGGGGGGGGAGGGGGGCGTGGGGGGGAGGGGGGGGGGGTTCACGGCTGTCGCTGAAGATGCAAGGAGACAGTACAAGGATCTCGTGTTTTATGGAAACAGAACAGAAAATAGTTGACTGCCGGATCCAGTACACAAGTAGTAAAAAAAAAAAAAAAAAAAAAAAAAAAAGAAAGAGAGAGAGAGAGGCACAAGTTAATGGTAGCGCAGGATCGTAAAGGAAATGGATAGAGGAGGTTTCGGGTCACGAACAAAACCAGTTTGACAAAGGGTTTGTTGACCGAAAAGTTCCTTGTCCCGTTTCTGTTTGGATCCTCTGCCACCATTTAACCTTCGCTGGCTGTCGCTTTTGACTACACACGGAAGCTCATGTGGGTCGTCCACGACCCATACCTTTAAAGAGACAAAAACCTGTATATTCCTCCAAAGCTTGTGTGGGTCGTGCACGACCCATACTTTTGTAAAGAGACAAAAATCTGTATATTCTTCCAAAGCTTGTGTGGGTCGTGCACGACCCATACTTTGTAAAGAGACAAAAAACCTGTATATTCCTCCAAAGTTTATAACAAAGTATAGAAAAGAAAAATATATCGTAACAACTGATTACACACACACGCGCTCGCACACGCACGCACAGACTCACACAAACACATACACACGCATTCACACACACATGCACACACACACACACACACACACACACACACACACACTCACACACACACACGCACACACAACTGATCACACACACACAAACGCATAACACCACATGCACATACATACAAACCCTACTTATGCACACACACACACACACACACACACACACACACACACACACACACACACACACACATACACACAAACACGCGCGCGCGCGCGCGCGCGCAGAGTGAAAGAGAAAGAGAGATAGAGAGAGAGACTGACAGAGACAGACAGACAGACAGACAGACAGAGAGAGAGAGAGAGAGAGATGACTCATAGCATCCTATACACGCACAATAAAAGATATTCAGTCACACAGGTACATGCTGTTAGAGAAAGGGATGGAAGCTGAGACAGGCGAAAGGGAAGGGCCAGGGAGGGGGTGGGGGTGGGAGGGGGTGTAGTGGGAGAGTAGTGGGGGTAGTGAGGCTACTGAAAGTAAAACTTCTTTATGTTACTTCACTAATTGCAAATTAAACCTTCTGAAATCACTATTAAAAAGGTATGGGTCGTGAATGACCCACACGAGCTTTCGAGGGGTGACCATGTTTTTTCCTCTTTAAAAAGCATAGGTCATACACGACCCACACAAGCGTCCGTGTGTAGTTAAAACGCCACCTTTAATTACTCATTAACAGATTAATGATTTTTTTTTGGCAAAAGTTGGACTTTCAGGTGTAGGAAACATTTCTGAAATTTCGTAGAAAAATATTAAGAATTGGCTGAGATATTTGCATTTTTGTACCCTTCTGGGTCGTGTACGACCCACGATAGCCACCGAAGGTTAAAGAAAGGTACTTGTGTCTCTTTTACTCGTTTTTTTTAAACGTGTTTTGTGGGGGGTCTTTTCGGCCCGTGGTCAGTTCCCATCCACAGCTGAGTCAGACATGGGCTCAAGTGGAAAGACTGGGATTCCACAGTCTTTCACTTCGTCGATGCGTCTTCGATAGTGTTGCTTACTTTTTCTTACCAACAATTGTGGATGTCTGTGCCTTTCGGGCCTGTCTGATACAGGGCTATCTTTAAAAAGGAAACCTTGTCACTTTGTCCCAAACTACATAACCCCCCCCCCACACACACACACACACACACACAAAAAATAACAAAAACAACAACAACAACAACAAAAAATCGACTACCATAGCAGCCTCGTTATAATGATCATTTATGATTAAAAAAAGAAAAGAAAAAGAAAAAAAGGAAATGAAAATTTCATGCTCTGTAATCATAGTGTCCTCATTTTCGATCCTCCGCCACTTTCATGTTTGGGATGAGTTCCTGTGAAGGTGTTCAGTGTCAGCAGACTCATGGGATGCTGTCGTTGTGTGGCCGTACACCAGCAGTCTCGATTCTGAAGAGGACATTCGTAAGGTCTGGCTCCACGAGTAAGTGTTTTGTTGTTTGTACGAGGTTAAGTAGCTGGTGCACTGCGTTAACTGAATCAGAGAAGAGGCCGTGCTGTGTAACACTGATGTGATTCGTCAGTAGTACTTCTTGGTGTGTGGTCTCCTACGAGCTAATGTTGATGTTGTTTCATCCTTCGGATTCGAGGATGACCACGGCTTCAATGTCAGAAGGAGAATCTGTCACTATGGGTCCGTATGTGACTGGTGAGGCCAATGTGGGCCCGGAAAGTGCGCCCACGACACGTGGGAGTAAGTGCTGCAGTGAAAGTAGAGACAGCACGTGCCTCTGAGCCTCTGTGGCGCGTCTGTTTTCTGCTGCGTGCTGTCCTTTATTGATCTTGCTTCACAAGGTTGGGCGGTCCATAGCAAGCCATTTTCAGCTACTGGGATCGATGCTGAAGTCTTTGAGAGACATTTTGAGACAGTCTTTAAAACTTTTCTTCTGCTCCCCAAACTGGGCGCTTGCCCTGGCTCAGCTCTCCATGTAGAAACTGTTTTGGCAGTCGACAATCACATATTCCGATGATCTAGCTAACTTTGATAGTTCTCAGTGGACTCCGGTGCTGGGGCTGCAACACAATAACCCGGGTGTGACTGTGTAAGGGGGGGGGGGGTCATGATTCTTCTTCCTCGTTCGCCTCCCATTAGATGAGCAGCCCGGTGTCCTCGATCAAGGCTGCCGTCCGTCGCAGCTCCTCCGTACAGTTTGGCTTCCACTGCTGTCGATGTTGGCCAGTACTTCCTCCTGGATGCTGCATGCGTCCTACAGTCTTGAAGGATGTGGTCGGTTGTCATTGGTTCCTCACCACAAGGGCACTCTCCACTCTGTCCAATGCCAAATTTTGTGTGCATGTGGTGGAGCAGGCGGTTGTGTCCAGTCCTCAGGCGGAAGATCTTGACCTGTTCCCGTCGTTCCAGCAAATGGTATCTGTCTTCTGGGTTATATTTGGGGTGCTGGAGGCGCCACATTATTCCTTGCTGTGCCTTGATGATTGTCTTGATTTCATCGTATGACACCAGTTTGTTGGCCTGCTCCTTCTGTGCACCGTCTTTTGCCAGAATGTCCGCTTTTTTCGGTGCCTCTGTGGTATATATGTCCTGAATAAGATTCCAACAGTCTGAGAACAGACCAAGGAAGTGGTGACTGATCACGATCAGGACAAACACAGATGCACTCACACACAGGCACACACACACAGGCGCGCGCGCGCGTGCACACACACACACACACACACACACACACACACACACACACACACACACACACACACGCACACATATACACTGACACATGGGCACACACACAGACACAGACAGACACAGACACACACACTGACATATGGACACACACGCGCGCGCGCGCGGGCGCAAACAAAAGCACATACACATACATACGCGCGCGCACGTCATTCGATTCAGTTTCATTTCATGATTGTTTATTGAATGTACATCGACACTACACTGACACATTTATTTAAGATATGACAAAGAGGTTGGGAACATGAATCAGTATAATTATTTATGCACCCAGCTCGAATAAGCCACACAGTAAAAATGGAATAAAAGTGGCTGAAGTATTTTCCATTGTACATGAATGAAATATAACGTCTTTACTGAATTCTAAGATTGGGAAGTGAAATATTAGTCTTTATTTCAAGCAGTATAACCATTCTAAGACATGATGCAACTTACAGTTTCAAACCTTATTCCATTCATCCAAACAAAATATTCCCTTCATTAATCAAAGTGATACACAAACATTGCAGAAAATGGAATGTGATGTGATACAATGTGGAATGACAGGCTATTCTACAGCAATAGAATGCAGACACATTTTAGTGTAACATATGTCTGTTCTGTCGAACTGTCCTGTTTATCTGTTCGTATATTTTTTTTTTCATTTCGCCTTTGGAATAGTGGAATATGCTTGCAATAGAAGGTTTCGTCAAACTCGATCTCTTCTTGTGGCAAATATAATATATATGGAGAAATGCAAATAAAAAGTTGATAAAAAATTGAAGAAAACAGATTAATTTAATTCATTAGTCAAATTAGTTCATTAATTCAAATCATTAGTCCTTATCTTGCCCTCTTCTAAGGTATTCGTGTACAAAAGCAGAAAATTCATAAAATATTTTACGTGAGACATTAACACATATGATTAATAGGTAATGGATGCTTACAAACAGATATTTCACTGATCTGATTTTAAAATGAAAATAGCAACAACAAACCAAACCAAAACAAAAAGAAACAACAAAACAACAACAACGACCAAACAAACAAGTGAATAAAAAAAAAAAAAATCAAGAAAGAAAAAAAATGTCTGTTTGTCTGTCTGTCTGTCTCTCTGCCCTTTTGAACATCCAGATATTCTTGTGTCCTATGTTGCCAGTTGGCTTTTAAAATTTTTTTAAAATTTATTTATTTTTTATAGTAATTTTTGTTATTGATGTCGAATTTCAGTTTCAATTTGTTCATTGGTTATGGTATCAATCATAGTTGTTTTAGAACTTATTGTTGTCACGGCTGTAGATGCATTTCTCATTGATAATGAAAGACAGTAGTTGCGGTCTAAAATTACTGTGACCAAAATCATAGTAAATGTGACATATGGAAATGCCTTTATTGCCTATGTTCTCACTGCCGATGTTGTTTTGTTTGCTGTTATTTGTATTTGTATTTATGTTTCTTTTTATCACAACAAATTTCTCTGTGTGAAATTCGGGCTACTCTCCCCAGGGAGAGCGCGTCGCTACACTACAGAGCTACCCATTTTTTGGTATTTTTTTTCCTGCGTGCAGTTTTATTTCTTTTTTCCTATCCAAGTGGATTTTTCTACAGAATTTTGCCAGGAACAACCCTTTTGTTGCCGTGGGTTCTTTTACGTGCGCTAAGTGCATGCTGCACACGGGACCTCGGTTTATCGTCTCATCCGAAAGACTAGCGTCCAGACCACCACTCAAGGTCTAGTGGAGGGGGAGAACATATCGGCGGTTGAGCCGTGATTCGAACCAGCGCGCTCAGATTCTCTCGCTTCCGAGGCGGACGCTTTACCTCTAGGCCACCACTCCACATTAGAGTATTGATGGTAATCCGATTGTCCTTTTCATATAGCTCTGTACTACTGTCTTGATATACCTCCTTCTCTCTGTCTTTGTCGCTGTATGTCCGTTTCTCTCTGTCTCACCCTCTTTCTGTCCACCTCTCTCTCTCTCTATCTTGCTCTGATTTTGAATTGTGTAAACAAATCAATTACACCAATCACCTGTGGTAAAGTTATCACATATCATATACTCATGTTAGGCCCGATTCATATTCATTGAAAGGTCGTTCCGTTGTGTCATATTTGTTATCTATTACAGCTCATAAATTTTGGTGACAAAATGAAAACTGGTCAATCTGAAGTCATCAAAATCTGAAAACATACATCAAAAGAGGGTTAATGTCAAGACAGATAACGTTTGACACTTCTGTAAAATGCGGCAACATCTTCACTTGCAGGCCTCCTTGTTAATAAAAAAAAATGATAAAGGGAATAGTAATAATTGTATGGCTGATAATGACAATGATGATTTCAACTATATGAATGATGGGAACATGGGTGCACATCCTATTGATGAGTCTATACCTGTGTTTTGACAAGTTAGTTGCATATCCAAAACTCTCACTACATATATCACAGGCAAATGGTTTTCTACCAATATGAATCACTTTGTGTTCTCCCAAGTTATTTCTACATGTTCTTCCACACGAATCGCAGTCCTACGGTTTTTGAGCAGTATAAATCTGCCTGTGTTTTGACAAACTACCTGAATGCCGAAATCTCTTCTTACACTTATCACAGGCAAGTGGTTTTTCACCAGTATGAATCATCTTGTGTTCTCTCAAGCTGCGTGCTGATCTAAAAATACGATCACAAACATCGCAGACAAATGGCTTCTGACCAGTATGAATCATCATGTGTTGTCTCAAGTTGTATGCTCTGTTAAAAGTACTTTGACAAACATCGCAGACAAATGGCTTCTGATAAGTGTGTATGATCTTGTGTTTTTTCAATGCAGATGGCGTGGAGCAACCTTTACCACACACAACACAGGACACCTGTTTCTTCCCCGAATTAGGTCACACAACACAGGACACCTGTTTCTTCCCCGAATCAGGTTCGATAAGACAAGCTGCAGATGATGGTTCAGCAAGTTCCTGTAACACGTTTCAATGATGTAATTATTCATGCAATTCAACGTACGTGATGTAATTAACACACGTTGTACCTTTCTATGGTGACAATGGTGATGGGGATGTCAAAGTAAAACGTCCGATTTATGATTTGAAATTATTCGTAAATTACTATGGTATATTATTTTAAAAGTATTGCCATCATTGTAAGGGTGCTGATGGCAAGTACGAATGCATCCATTATATCGGGTATGACTACATGGCTGACAGTCATTTTCTCCTGGAAGCGTGCCATTATTTGAAAATGAAAATTACATTTTTCAGATGAGTTGGCAAACCATGTATCGAGTACTTTGCAAGGCAATTGTGCCTTCTAAAGGTACTTTCACACAAGATTTTTTTTTTTTCCAGTGTGAATTATCGTGCGTCTTTTCAGTGACTGGACCGTGTAAATGTTTCACTACAGATATCGCAATCAATTTTTTTTTTTCTGACAAGCGTGGATTATCTTTTCTCTTTTCAAACCAGCTGCTGTAGAACAAACTTTACCAAAAAATATAACACGACGCCTGTTTCTTACCTGAATCAGGTTCGGCAAGACAAGCTGCAGATGATGGTTCACCCAGTTCCTGGCAGAAATATTCATATAAATCAACATAAGTGATATAATATGTAAATTCATGTCATTCAATGATAATGATGGTAATGGAGATGTTGAAGTAGAGTCATTGCTATCAATCAGACGGTTAGTGGCACTCACAAGCCGGACAAAGCACACTAACTTGCTTGGACTGTCGACGTGTAGCAATATATTTCAGATGTACATATGATTATCACAAAAAAGAGTTCCAACCACACTGTCATCATTTTGTTTCAAATCAGAGAGAAAAAAGTGAAAGGATCAATTATGTCTTTCAGATGAAAGTGGTAAACCATGTAGTCTGTATCGGGCACGGCAGATGCTTAGCGCGTGTGATTAAATTAAACAAGTTATGAAGAAAATTTGCACCTGGAGACAGGAGAAACATCGTGGTTGGCTCTGCACTTTTCTCCTTCGAAAACAACACGCACAGCCACAACAGGAAAGTATGTAATGCAAAGCAATGCAGTACAGTACAGTGACGTGCAATACAGTGAAATGCATATCCATGTCATGTTAAATATATACATTTAAGCTGTTCAAAGGAATGTAATGGATATACACACGGTTTTATCAGTTTTACTGACCTGTTCATCTCTTGGTAGGTTTTGATAATTCTCACCCGGTCTTGGCATGAACTGTAAGTAGATTTCGCTTGGTGCTGCTGACATCATATCCACGACGGATTCTGTCATGACATTATTTCTTGTCCTTGCTTCAGTATTGACATCAATGACTGTGTTTGTTCTGACAGCTTCGGGCACAGTGTCATTGTTGGTCTCTGCTATGATGGATTCAGGTCCAACATCGCTGTTAGTGCTCACACCAGTTGGTTCATTTATACTGATAATGTTAGCTCTAACTGCTTCATCATTGTGAACATCACTGGTAGACCTTTCTGCACATGCCTCAGGCGTGATATCACTGTGGAGAGAACTGGTGTTTGATTCATTGTAGGAAAGCTCTGAGTTCGAATCTGAGACATCATTCCAAGGTTTCAGATCATTAACACCATTCTCAGACTCCATTGGTATGGCGAACAAATCAGCACCTGCAGAAGTTTCATTCTCAGTGACCCTGTTGAGCTGAGAGTGTTCATATTCCTCTGAGTTCATTGCATCCATTAGCAAGGACAATAACCGAACTCGTGCATCCCATTCCACATTCTCATCCACCCGTTCTGTTTGAAAAGTTTGAACAGTTTCCACCTCTTCCTCTGTGTGATGATTTGTATTTACAGTACTCTCACTATCCGTGCGTAATCTGGAAGCATTTTCTGAAACAAACGCTGAGAATGCCCTTGACAGTGACTGTAAAAAATACATAAAAACACTAATACAACTAATCTCATTAAAGCGATATTGGAATTTAGACCAACCCTAAATTTAATATGTAGTTTTTCTGTTTTTTCTTATGTGGTGGCCAACATTTCAGATCAGCCCGCACATTCACGGGCAATTATTCACCTTTTCTGTTAAGTGGAAACCAAAGTTTCCTGAATGCCTTGAATTTGAGAACATTGTACTGTCATCTAAACATGTTGCAAATGCAGGAGGACACACACACACACACACACACACACACACACACACACACACACACACACATATATATATATATATATATATATATATATATATGTGTGTGTGTGTGTGTGTGTGTGTGTGTGTGTGTGGACGCACACACATATATATGGACACACACATATATGCATGTATGCATTCACACACACACACGCACGAAAAATCACACGCGCAGATACGTGCATGCATATGTATATGCACGCAAGCACTCACATGGACAGGTACTCAAACACGCACACAAGAAAAAATTATCACAGCTAAGATCTTGATCTAACAGAGTGGGCTTTGGAATCCAGCCTCAGCTTCCGAATACATTCACGTGCAAAGAGATATTGCACAGATTATTCATTTGTCCTCTTATCTGATAGTTATCGCTTACTGAATACATTGCTTTTTGATAAAAAAAAACAAAAACAAAACAAAACAAAAACCAAAAAAAAAACAACCCCCCAAAACAAACAAACAAACAAACAAACAAAAAACCAAAACAACCCCAACCAACCAACCAAAGAAACAAACAAAAAAACGTGTTACATTACATTACATAACAATTTTAACCAATTTAAGCAAAGTTGAATCCGACAAACTGGAAGGATTAATGACAAAAGAAGCATCGTAGTGTTAAAAATATGCAGCATGACAAGAACCCTGGTACAGATGGGATGACAGTAGACATTTAAAAATTCATTTCGAGACAGCTAGGGGACTTTGTGATTCGGCCCATAAATGAAGGGCTTGTTAAAGATGAAATGTCAATCACACAAAAAGAAGTACTGATAATCTGTATATCCAAGGGAGATAATCCAAGGGAATACCTTAAAAATTGAAGACCTATCTCAATACTGAATGTCACATATAAAATCAGTTCATCTTGCATAGCAAATAGAATTAATATACTGTTACCAAAACTAACTCATGAAGATAAGACTGGGTTTATTTCAGGGAGGTATACTGGAGATAAAATTTGATTACTGTCATGATACATTACTTAAAATAAAACGATTACCTGGGTTATTAGTTTCAATTGATTTTGAAAAAGCCTTCGACTCTGTAAACTGTAATTACATGAGTAATGTTCTTGAAACATTCGGTTTTGGAAATGATATCAGAAAATAGATATGCACTTTTTTTTAAAAATATTAAAGCTCATGTTAATGGAAAGATGTCCAGACTTTCACTTTAAACACAAGGTATCGTCAGGGTGACCCTATATCAGCATACGTATTCATCTTGTATGGAGAAATATTATTAGCTTGTAAAACTAGAGAAGACAAAGAACTTAAAGAAATACATATATCAGCCAAGGAATTCAAAATAGGTCAGTATGCTGATGATACATCATTTACATTGGAAGGAGACACAAAGTCTATGGAAAATAGTTTGATGTATTTGGAGAGTTTGAAAAAATTTCAGGACTCAAGTTAAACATTAAAAAAACTGTTATCGTTTGGTTAAACGTAAATCTTAGCAAAACGAAAAAAATGATTTGCAGAAAATGAGGTCATTTGCCAAAAGCTGAAAAATAGTTTTATAATGATGAGGAAATTGAACTTGTAAACAATTATTAATACTTATGTTTGCGCTTGACTAACAGAGTATCTTTTGTTTCTGCGTTAGAAGAAAATGTGGGCAAAGCAAAAGGCAGGGTTAGTCGAAAGTATGCGCACAATGTGGAATCTTGGGAGCATGGATAAAATTGTATTCTTTAAACTGTTTGATGTACTAGCGAAATCCATGTTGCTGTATGCATCAGAATTATGGGGAACTATGCGTTTTAAAACACTAGAATCACTTCATTTATTTACATGTAAACGATTTTTTTAACGTAAGGCCCAAGACGCCGAACGCAATGGTATACGGTGATACAGGTACGTATTCTCTGTACATTGTTAGCTGCATTAACGCTCTACGATACTGGTTTAAACTGCAACAGATGCTTATAACGAGAATTCGAAAACGTGTATATTATGAGTGTGTGAAGATGACCAGCTGCCAAAATGATTATTTAAGATATTGGGCGTCTACAATAAAGGGCTGTTTATATGTTTATGGATTTTCTGAAGTTTGGTTTAATGGTGGTGTAGGAGACGAGAAAGCTTCCCTTTTACATTAATTTTAAACAACGTATGGTGGACTGTTCTAAACAAGACTGGCCAAGCAAACTATATAGTAGTAATCGTTATGAAACATACCGTTTCTTTAAATCATTGTTGCATCCCGAAAAAAAGCAGATCTTACCATTTCCAAATTCAGATCGTCTTTAATTAAAATTCAGATTTGGAGTAAACGAATTAAAATTTAATGAGCGTTATAAGGATAGCCTGAAAAACTGTGCATTTTGTGGAGGGTATGAAGACGAAATTCATGTACTGGCAATTTGTCCACAATATGATATTCTGAGAAAGAAATACTTATCAAAGTGCATACAAAATTTAAGGATTCCCATATTACCCCACTTACTTCAAAATGCCAACAGCATTGTGTCAAGAGATGTAGCAATGTTTATTTTTACGCGCTAAAACAGAGAGCAGAAAGTGCTCAGTCTTAGATGAAAAACATGTTTGTAAATTACCTTGAGCTGATTTAGTTTTGTTATATTATCAGTTTATTCTTTCTAACATTTTCTTGCTTATCCAACTCAAGGTTTGATTTTCATATGTGTGTGTGTACAACACATGCATTCATATGTATACGGGTCGGTGGCCTTACATTAAAATAGTTCTGAGTTCTACGTTTTGTCTGTCTCACTGACCTGTTCCGATGCTGAATTATATATACAAATCTATCACATTAATCACCTATGGTTAAGTAATGGTATACTCTATATTCATTTGAGGTCTAATTCGTAATCAGTCCAGGCGTATTTTGTTGTCTTTTATCTATTTTTATAAAAGCTGAAGTCAGTTTTGGCACAAACTGAAATCTTCTCAATCCAGAATTTTATCAAAGGCTGAATCCTTAAATTAAGTGAGGGTGATTGTCAACACAGATGAATATAATGATTTCTGGAAAATGCAGCATCATTATCACTTGCACAAAGTTTCATTGTTAATAATGATCATGATGGTAATGATAATAATAATAATTCAACTTTATGAAAGAAGGGAACACCCTATTTATGAATCATTCTTCGTCTTGACAAAATCTCTTATTGCATAAATCACAAGCAAATGGTTTTTGACCGGTACAAATCATCATGTGTTCTCTCAAATATTTTGCCCTTTTAAAGGTTCTTTCACACACATCACAGGTGAATGGATTTTGACCACTACAAATCATCCTGTGTCTTATCAAATAATTTGGTTTTTCCACTAGTGTGAATCGTCGTGTGTCTTTTTTAGTGACTGGACCGTATAAATGTTTCACTACAGATATCGCAATCAAATTGCTTCTGTCCAGCGTGGATCATCTTTTCTCTTTTCAAACCAGCTGCTGTAGAACAAACTTTACCAAAAAAAAGTATCACAGGACCACTGTTTCTTACCTGAATCAGGTTCGGCAAGACAAGCGGCAGATGATGGTTCACCCAGTTCCTGGCAGAACATGTTCATATGAATCAACATAAGTGATATAATTTGTAAATTCATGTCATTCAATGATATCTCGAATGATATCACTTACTCAGTGAAAAGAGGTTTATCTGAAGAACGAACGAATGGCAATGATGGTGAATGATATGTTGAAGTAAAGCCATTAATTTTACTGTTCGAAATTGTTCGTCAATTACTATGGTACATTATTTCTAAAATTTGGCGACCATTGTGAGAGTGTTGATGCGAAATCCGGATGCATCCATTAGACTGGGTATGAATTTATGAGTGCCACTCATTTTTCATGGAAGCGTGCCACTATTTTTCTCCTCTTTATGAGATCTTCAAGAGACAGATGACAGCATATATGTTATCGTTTTTTCTTTAGGATGGTATTCGTCTACGCTTTTTACTGCCTATCAGTTTATGGATTACAACATAGCTATCACCTTTTTCTTTTAGCATGGTATCTCTCTAAGCTTTTATGCTATCAGTTAGTCGGTTAGTGACACTCAGAAGCGAGGACAAAGCACACTAACTGATTGGACTGTCGACTTGTAGCAATGTTATTCAGATGTACACATGATTATCACAAAAAAGACTTCCAACCACACGTCATCTTTTTGTTTGTTTCAAATCAGAGAGAGAAAATTGAACGGAGAAATTATGTCTTTCAGATGAAAGTGGTAAACCATGTAGTCGGTATTGGGTACGGCAGATGCTTAGTGCGTGTGATTAAATGAAATAAGTTATGAAGAAAAATTGCACGTGGAGACAGGAGGAAAATAGTGGTTGGCTCTGCACATTTCCTCCTTAGAAAACAGCACACACAGCCACAACAGGAAAGCAACTAATACAAAGCAATGCAGTGCAGTACGGTGACGTGCGATACAGTGAAAGACATATCCATTGTCATGTTAAATTTATACATTTAAGCTGCTTAAAGGAAATACCATGGATATACACACAAATTTTATCAGTTTTACTAACCTGTTCATCATTTTGAGAATTCTCATCCAGTCTTGGCATGAACTGTAAGTGGATTTCGTTTGGTGCTGCTGACATCATATCTATGACGGATTCTGTCATGACATCATTTCTTGTCCTTTCTTCAGTACTGAAATCAATGACTGTGTTTGTTCTGACAGCTTCGGGCACAGTGTCATTGCTGGTCTCTGCTATGACGGATTCAGGTCCATCACTGCTGTTGGTGCTCACTCCCGTTGGTTTCATTTATACTGGTGATGTTAGCTCTAACTTCTTCATCATTGTGAACATCATTGGCAGACCTTTCTGCACATGCCTCAGACGTGATATCACTGTGGAGAGAACTGGTGTTTGATTCATTGTAGGAGAGCTCTGAGTTCACATCTGAGACATCATTCCAAGGTTTCAGATCATTAACACCATTCTCAGACTCCATTGGTATGGTGAACAAATCAGCACCTGCAGAAGTTTCATACTCAGTGTCCCTGTTGAGCTGAGAGTGTTCATATTCCTCTGAGTTCATTGCATCCATTAGCAAGGACAATAACTGAACTCGTGCATCCCATTCCACATTCTCATCAACCCGTTCTGTTTGAAAAGTTTGAACAGTTTCCACCTCTTCCTCTGTGTGATGATTTGTATTTACAGTATTCTCACTATCCGTGCGTAATCTGGAAGCATTTTCTGAAACAAACGCTGAGAATGCCCTTGACAGTGACTGTAAAAAATACATAAAAACACTAATACAACTAATCTCATTAAAGCGATATTGGAATTTAGACCAACACTAAATTTAATATGTATTTTTTCTGTTTTTTCTTATGTGGTGGCCAACATTTCAGATCAGCCCGCACATTCACGGGAAAATATTCACCTTTTCTGTTAAGTGGAAACCAAGGTTTCCTGAATGCCTTGAATTTGAGAACATTGCACTGTCATCTAAACATGTTGCAAATGCAGGAGCACACACACACAAACACACCCCTCCACTCCACACACACACACACACACACACACACACACACACACACACACACACACACACACACACATATATATATGTGTGTGTGTGTGTGTGTGTGTGTGTGTGTGTGTGTGGACGCACACACATATATATGGACACACACATATATGCATGTGTGCATTCACACACACACACGCACGAAAAATCACACGCGCAGATACGTGCATGCATATGTATATACACGAAAGCACTCAAATGGACAGGTACTCAAACACGCACAAGAAAAATGATCACATCTAAGATCTTGATCTCACAGAGTGGGCTATGGAATCCAGCCTCGGCTTTCGAATATATTTACGTACAAAGAGATATTCCACAGATTATTCATTTGTCCTCTTATCTAATAGTTATCGCTTATTGAATACATTGCTTTTTGATAAAAAAAAACAAAACAAAAACAAAAACAAAACAAAACAAAAAACAAAACAACAACAACAAAACCCCCCCAAAACAAACAAACAAAACAAACAAAAAAAAAAAAACAAACAACCCCAACCAACCAACCAAAGAAACAAAAAACGAAACAAAAAAAACAACGTGTTACATTACATTACATAACAATTTTAACCAATTTAAGCAAAGTTGAATCCGACAAACTGAAGGATTAATGACAAAAGAAGCATCGTAGTGTTAAAAATATGCAGCATGACAAGAACCCTGGTACAGATGGGATGACAGTAGACATTTACAAATTCATTTAGAGACAGCTAGGGGACTTTGTGATTCGGCCCATAAATGAAGGGCTTGTTAAAGATGAAATGTCAATCACACAAAAAGAAGTACTGATAATCTGTATATCCAAGGGAGATAATCCAAGGGAATACCTTAAAAATTGAAGACCTATCTCATACTGAATGTCACATATAAAATCAGTTCATCTTGCATAGCAAATAGAATTAATATACTGTTACCAAAACTAACTCATGAAGATAAGACTGGGTTTATTTCAGGGAGGTATACTGGAGATAAAATTTGATTACTGTCATGATACATTACTTAAAATAAAACGATTACCTGGGTTATTAGTTTTAATTGATTTTGAAAAAAGCCTTCGACTCTGTAAACTGTAATTACATGAGTAATGTTCTTGAAACATTCGGTTCTGGAAATGATATCAGAAAATAGATATGCACTTTTTATGAAAATATTAAAGCTCATGTTAATGGAAAGATGTCCAGACTTTCACTTTAAACAGAAGGTATCGTCAGGGTGACCCTATATCACCATACGTATTCATCTTGTATGGAGAAATATTATTAGCTTGTAAAACTAGAGAAGACAAATAACTTAAAGAAATACATATATCAGCCAAGGAATTCAAAATAGGTCAGTATGCTGATGATACATCATTTACATTGGAAGGAGACACAAAGTCTATGGAAAATAGTTTGATGTATTTGGAGAGTTTGAAAAAATTTCAGGACTCAAGTTAAACATTAAAAAAACTGTTATCGTTTGGTTAAACGTAAATCTTAGCAAAACGAAAATAATGATTTGCAGAAAATGCGGTCATTTGCCAAAAGCTGAAAAATGGTTTTATTGTGGTGAGGAAATTTAACTTGTAAACAGATATAAATACTTATGTTTGCGCTTGACTAACAAAGTAGCTTTTGTTTCTGCGTTAGAAGAATATGTGGGCAAAGCAAAAGGCAGGGTAGCCGAAAGTATACGTACAATGTGGAATCTTGGGAGCATGGATAGAATTGTGTTCTTTAGACTGTTTGATGCACAAGCAAAGCCCATGCTTCTGTATGCATCAGAATTATGGGGAACTATGCGTTTTAAAACATTAGAATCACTTCATGTATTTACATGTAAACGAATTTTGAATGTAAGGCCCAAGACGCCGAACGCAATGGTATACGGTGACACAGGTACGTATCCTCTGTACATTGATAGCTGCATTAGCGCTCTACGATACTGGTTTAAACTGCCACAGATGCCTGTAATGAGAAATCGAAAACGTATATATCATGAGTGTGTGAAGATGACCAGCTGCCAAAATGATTATTTGAGTTATTGGGCGTCTACAATAAAGCGCTATTTAGATGTTTATAGATTTTCTGAAGTTTGGTTTAATGGTGGTTGTAGGAGACGAGAAAGCTTCCCTTAGAACATTTAAACAACGTATGCTGGACTGTTCTAAACAAGACTGGTCAAGCAACTATATAGCTAGAATCGTTATGAAACATATCGTTTCTTTAAATCATTGTTGCATCCCGAAAAAAAGCAGATCTTACCATTTCCAAATTCAGATCGTCTTTAATTAAAATTCAGATTTGGAGTAAACGAATTAAAATTTAATGAGCGTTATAAGGATAGCCTGAAAAACTGTGCATTTTGTGGAGGGTACGAAGACGAAATTCATACGTACTGGCAATTTGTCCACAATAATGATATTCTGAGAAAGAAATACTTATCCAAGCACATACAAAATTTAAGGATTCCCATATTACCTCACTTGCTTCAAAATGCCTACAGCATTGTGTCAAGAGATGTAGCAATGTTTATTTTTACGCGTTAAAACACAGAGCAGAAATTGCTCAGTCTTAGATGAAAAACATGTTTGTAAATTACCTTTAGCTGATTTAGTTTTGTTATATTATCAGTTTATTCTTTCTAACATTTTCTTGCTTATCCAACTCAAGGTTTGATTTTCATATGTGTGTGTGTACAACACATGCATTCATATGTATACGGGTCGGTGGCCTTACATTAAAATAGTTCTGAGTTCTCAGTTCTGTCTGTCTGTCTGTCTCTCTCTGTGTCTTGTTCCGATGCTGAATTATATATACAAATCTATCACACTAATCACCTATGGTTAAGTAATGGCATACTCTTTACTCATTTGACGTCTAATTCGTAATCAGTCCAGGCGTATTTTGTTGAGTAATATCTATTTTTATAAAAGCTGAAGTCAGTTTTGGCACAAACTGAAATCTTCTCAATCCAGAATTTTATCAAAGGCAGAATCCTTAAATTAAGTGAGGGTGATTGTCAACACAGATTAATATAATAATTTCTGGAAAATGCAGCATCATTATCACTTGCACAACGTTTCATTGTTAATAATGATCATGATGGTAATGATAATAATAATAATTCAACTTTATGAAAGAAGGGAACACCCTAATTATGAATCATTCTTCGTCTTGACAAAATCTCTTATTGCATAAATCACAAGCAAATGGTTTTTGACCGGTACAAATCATCATGTGTTCTCTCAAATATTTTGCCCTTTTAAAGGTTCTTTCACACACATCACAGGTGAATGGATTTTGACCTCTACAAATCATCCTGTGTTTTATCAAATAATCTGGTTTTCCACTAGTGTGAATCATCTTGTGTCTTTCTAGTGACTGGACCGTGTAAATGTTTCACTACAGATATCGTAATCAAATTGCTTCTGTCCAGCGTGGATCATCTTTTCTCTTTTCAAACCAGCTGCTGTGGAACAAACTTTACCAAAAAAAGTATCACAGGACCACTGTTTCTTACCTGAATCAGGTTCGGCAGGACAAGCGGCAGATGATGGTTCACCCAGTTCCTGGCAGAAAATGTTCATATGAACCAACATAAGTGATATAATTTGTAAATTCATGTCATTCAATGATATCTCGAATGATATCACTTACTCAGTGAAAAGACGTCAATCTGAAGAACGAACGAATGGCAATAATGGTGAATGATATGTTGAAGTAAAGCCATTAATTTTACTGTTCGAAATTGTTCGTCAATTACTATGGTCCATTATTTCTAAAATTTGGCGACCATTGTGAGAGTGTTGATGCGAAATCCGGATGCATCCATTAGACTGGGTATGAATTTATGAGTGCCACTCATTTTTCATGGAAGCGTGCCACTATTTTTCTCCTCTTATGAGATCTTCAAGAGACAGATGACAGCATATATGTTATCGTTTTTTCTTTAGGATGGTATTCATCTACGGTTTTATTGCTATCAGTTTATGGATTACAACATATCTATCATCTTTTTCTTTTAGCATGGTATCTCTCTAACCTTTTATTGCTATCAGTTAGCCGGTTAGTGACACTCAGAACCGAGACAAAACACACTAACTTGATTGGACTGTCGACGTGTAGCAATGTTATTCAGATGTACACATGATTATCACAAAAAAAGAGTTCCAACCACACGTCATGTTTGTGTTTGTTTCAAATCAGAGAGAGAAAAGTGAACGGAGAAATTATGTCTCTCAGATGAAAGAGGTAAACCATGCTTAGCGCGTGTGATTAAATGAAATAAGTTATGAAGAAAAATTGCACGTGGAGACAGGAGGAAAATTGTGGTTGGCTCTGCACTTTTCCTCCTTAGAAAACAGCACACACAGCCACAACAGGAAAGTAACTAATACAAAGAAATGCAGTGCAGTACGGTGACGTGCGATACAGTGAAAGACATATCCATGTCATGTTAAATTTATACATTTAAGCTGCTTAAAGGAATACCATGGATATACACACAATTTTATCAGTTTTACTAACCTGTTCATCATTTTGAGAATTCTCATCCAGTCTTGGCATGAACTGTAAGTGGATTTCGTTTGGTGCTGCTGACATCATATCTATGACGGATTCTGTCATGACATCATTTCTTGTCCTTTCTTCAGTACTGAAATCAATGACTGTGTTTGTTCTGACAGCTTCGGGCACAGTGTCATTGTTGGTCTCTGCTATGACGGATTCAGGTCCATCACTGCTGTTGGTGCTCACTCCCGTTGGTTCATTTATACTGATGATGTCAGCTCTAACTGCTTCATCATTGTGAACATCACTGGTAGACCTTTCTGCACATGCCTCTGACGTGATATCACTGTGGAGAGAACTGGTGTTTGATTCACTGTAGGAGAGCTCTGAGTTCACATCTGAGACATCATTCCAAGGTTTCAGGTCATTAACACCATTCTCAGACTCCACTGGTATGGCGACAAACATACATATAATATAAACCTCCTTTTACATATATATATTTAACAAAACCCATCTAACATCACCAACTCCTTCAAACCATTACATACATCCCAACCACAAAATATCCCCCTAATCTATCATTACACTAAAATACACTATACCCAAATACCTATCGTGTTCATACCATCTTAAAAACATATCCATCTCACAACCCGATTATAATTATTCAATCACATTTATCACACAAACCTTGACAATGCCCCTATGTAGAGTACCATACAAAAACATCAATCCCACACAGAAAATAACAATTAATTACCACTCCTCCTCAACTCGACGTCTAACCTCCTGCGCCCTCCCCCCCTATACCGCGGACCACAAGCAAAAATTCAATAATCCTTAATTTCTTCTCTATATAACCATCTCTCCTGTTCAACTCGCCACACCCATTTCATATCATATCCCCCCCCATACCGCCCTCGCCCTCTCTCTCTTCTTCCACACCCTTTCTTCTGTTCGAGTGGAAACCAAATTTACCTGACATCCGCACCCTCATCACCTTTGAGAACATTGTACTGTCATCTAAACATGTTGTAAATGCAGGAGAACACACACACACACACACACACACACACACACACACACACACACACACACACACACATATATATATATATATATATATATATATATATATATTTATATATATGGACGCACAAACATATGTATGGACACACACAGACACATGCATGTATGTATTCACACACACACACACGCACGAAAAATCACACGCACACATACGTGCATGCATATATGAACGCAAGCACTCACATGGACAGGTACTCAAACACGCACAAGAAAAAGTCACAGCTGAGATCTTGATCTCAAAGAGTGGGCTTTGGAATACAGCCTCAGCTTCAGAATACATTCACGTGCAAAGTGATATTGCACAGAGAATACATTCACGTGCAAAGTGATATTGCACAGATTATTCATTTGTTCTCTTATCTGATAGTTATCGCTTATTGACTACATTCTTTGCTGAAAAAAAAACAAAACAAAAACAAACACAAATCAAAACAAAAACAAAACAAAACAAAAAACAAACAAAAAACCCCTCCCAACAACAACAGCCAACAAACAAATAAACAAACAAAAAATGTGTTACATAAACATTGCAAAACAAATTTACCCAAATTAAGCAAAGTTGAATCTGACAAACTAGAAGGATTAATAACGAAAGAAGAAGCATCAGAAGTCTTAAAAGAATATGCAGAATGACAAGAGCCCTGGTACAGATGGGATGACAGTAGACATTTAAAAAAAATTTTTTTGGAGACATCTAGGGGACTTTGTGATTCGGTCCATAAATGAAGGGTTTGTTAAAGGTGAAATGTTAATCACATAAAGAGAAGGACTGATAATCTGTATACCCAAGGGAGATAAACCAAGGGAATACCTTAAAAACTGGAGATCTATCTCAATATTGAATGTCACATATAAAATCAGTTCATCTTGCATAGCAAATAGAATTAAAACACTGTTACGAAAACTAACTCATGAAGATAAGAATGGGTTTATTTCAGGGAGGTATGTTGGAGATAAAATTTGATTACTATATGACATGATACATTACTTATTGTTATTGGTTTCAATTCATTTCGAAAAACCCTTCGACTCCGTAAACTGGGATTACATGGGTAATGTTCTTGAAACATTTGGTTTTGGAAAAGAAATCAGAAAATGGATATGCACTTTTTATGAAAATATTAAAGCTTGTGCAACTGTTAATGGAAGGATGTCACAGACTTTCACTATAAACAGAGGGTGTCGTCAGGGTGACTCTATATAACCATATTTATTCATCTTGTATGCAGAAATATTAGCTTGTAAAATTAGAGAAGACAAAGAAATTAAGGAAATACGGATGTCAGACAAGGAAAATAAAATAAGTCAGTATGCTGATGACACATCATTTACAATGGAAAGAGCCAGAAAGTCTATGAAAAATTGTTTGATATATAGTTTGAGAAAATTTCAGGACTTCAGTTAAACGTTGAAAAAACTCTTAACGTTTGGTTAAAACAAAATCTGAGCAAAATGAAAATAATGATTTGCAGAAAAGGTGGTCATTTGCCAAAAGCTGAAAAATGGTTTTATAGTGGTGAGGAAATTGAAATTATAAACAATTATAAATAATTATGTTTGCGCTTGACTGACAAAATATCTTTTGTTTCTGCGTTAGAATAATATGTGGGCAAAGCAAAAGGCAGGGTTAGTCGAAAGTATGCGTACAATGTGGAATCTTGGGAGCATGGATAGAATTGTGTTCTCTAAACTGTTTGATGCACAAGCAATGCATATTTGCTGTATGCATCAGAACTATGGGGAACTATGCGTTTTAAAACACTAGAATCAGTTCATGTATTTACATGTAAACAATTTTTGAATGTAAGCCCCAAGACGCCGAAAGCAATGGTATACGGTGATACAGGTAGGTATCCTCTGTGCATTGATAATTGTATTAGCGCTCTACGATAATGGTTTAAACTGCAACAGATGCCTTTTACGAGAATTCAAAAACGTGTATATTATGAGTGTGAACCAGCTGCGAAAATGATTATTTAAGATATTTTGCATTTACAATAAAGTGCTGATTAGATGTTTATGGATTTTCTGAAGTTTGGTTTAATGGTGGTGTAGGAGACGAGATTGCTTCCCTTTGAACATTTAATCAACAAGTGATGGACTGTATAAACAAGACTGGTCAAGGAAACTATATAGCAGTAATCGTTATGACACATACCGTGACTGGTCAAGCAAACTATATAGCAGTAATCGTTACGAAACATACCGTTTCTTTAAATCATTGTTGCAGCCAGAAAAAAAGGTCTTATCATTTCCAAATTCAGATCGTCTTTCATTAAATTCAGATTTGGAGTAAACGAATTAAAATTTAATGAACGTTATAAGGATAGCCTGAAAAACTGTACATTCTGTGGATGATATGAAGACGAAATTCATGTACGGGCAATTTATCCACAATATGATATTCTGAGTAAGAAATACTTATATAAACACATACAAAATTTAGGATTCCCATGTTACCCCACTTACATAAAAATGTCAACAGCATTGTTTCAAGCGATGTAGCAATGTTTATATTTTTACGTGTTAAAACAGAGAGCAGAAAGCGCTCAGTCTTAGATGAAAAACATGTTTCTAAATTACGGTTAGCTGATTTCATTTTGTTACATCATCAGTTTATTCCTACAAACATTTTGTTGGTCATCCATCTCAAGGTTTGGTTTTCATGTGTGTGTGTGTACAACACGTGCATACCTATGTATACAGGTCAGTGGCCTTACAATAAAGAGTTCAGTGTCCTGAGTTCTGAGTTCTGTCTGTCTGTCTGTCTGTCTGTCTGTTTCTCTCAAAAATTTTGCCCTTCTCAAGGTACTTTCACACACATCACAGGTGAATGGTTTTTGACCACTACAAATCATCCTGTGTTTTATCAATTAATCTGCCCTTCTAAAAGCTCTTTCACAGACAACACATACGAATTTTGTTTTGTTTTGTTTTGTTTATTTACCAGTGTGAATTATCGTGCGTCTTTTCAGTGACTGGACCGTGTAAATGTTTCACTACAGATATCGCAATCAAATTGTTTCTGACAAGCGTGGATCATCTTTTCTCTTTTCAAACCAGCTGCTGTAGAACAAACTTTACCAAAAAATACCACAGGACCACTGTTTCTTACCTGAATCATGTTCGGCAAGACAAGCGGCAGATGATGGTTCACCCAGTTCCTGGCAGAAATATTCATATAAATCAACATAAGTGATATGATATGTAAATTCATGTCATTCAATGATAATGATGGTAATGGAGATGTTGAAGTAAAGTCATTGCTATCAATCATCTCAGGACAAAGATATTGGAATAAAAATGAAAGAAAAAACTAAACAGTTTGAAATCATTGCTCAAGAGGCCAAAAATGACAAGTGGAAACAGTTTTGCGAGGCACTCAGTTATGACTCAACATTGACAGAGTTCTGGCAATTTTATCGTCGCATGGAAGGGAAAACGTGCACAACAACAACCCCAGACATGGTAGACACTGACGGAACCAAGCTTAAGACAAATGAAGAAAAAGGACCTGCCTTGCTCAAACGTTTCATACAACAGAGTGATCAAAGAAACTTAGATGAGAAAAAGAAATATGTTGAGGAGTTAAACCAAACCCTTATGCAGACTGGACCTGATGATGACTTGACAATAGATGATCTAAACGAAGCAATAGCTAAATGCAAGAAAGAATCAGCTCCTGGCCCAGACAAAGTTCGCTACTCGGACATCAAGGAACTGTCGGAAGAAGACAGAAGCAACCTTTTCAATCTATATCAAAACAGTTTCCACAATGGACATGTGCCGGAGGACTGGACACACAGCTTCTTAAAACCCATACCAAAACCAGGAAAGGACCATCATCAGGTAAGCGGCTACCGGATCCTAACCATGCAAAACATTGCCGGAAAGCTCATGGAACGCATGATAGCCAGGAAACTTGCAAGGGATCTTGAACACAGGCACATTCTCCCTTCAAATCAAGGTGGTTACAGAACAGGCAAGTCCACATGGGAAAACGCAGCTGCTTTTGCATATGAGGTGTATGAAGGATTTCAAAGAAAAGAAGAAACACTAGCAGTAGCAATCGATCTTGAAGATGCCTACAATAAGGTCCAGTTTGCGCACCTCATGGAGCTGCTACTAAGGTATGGAGTAAGTTTGACACTGACAAGATGGATAGCAGCAGCGCTTCAGGAAAGAACCGTCGTCCTACGTCTCGGAGATTGGATGTCTGCACCTTCTAAACTATCCATGGGACTGTCACAAGGGTCTCCGCTTTCTCCTGTCCTCTACAATGTCTACACGAAGGGCCTTGCAGACTTAAACAACAATGGAATAGCTCGGGTGCTTACTGTTGCGGATGATGGCCTGGTCTTCAAAACTTCGAAAGATGCTTAGGAAAGAACTAAAGCCGTCCAGAAACAACTAAACAATATTGCTCAATGGTGCAAAGACACAGGATCTTCCATCAATCCAGCGAAAGCCCAAACGTTGCTGTGCACCCTCAACAACAGAACCGCGAGCAAATCACCACCTTCTGTGTCACTCGATGGGATTCAGATCGAGAAAACTGAATGCCTACGCTACCTAGGAATACACTTCGACAGGATGCTGACCTTCAGAAAACATACGGAAAATACTGTTCTCAAATGCAAAAAGGGCCTTTCAGTCTTAAAAGCAATGGCAACCAAAGGAATTGAACAACGCCACCTCTTCCTGCTATACCAATCACTCGTCCTCAGTGTCATCGACTACGGACTTGGGCTAACAACACCGTCTCAAAGCAACCTCCTAAAATTAGAAAGAGTCCAAAATGAAGCTATGAGGCTGATCCTTGGAACAACAAAAGACACGCCCACAGAAACCATGCGATACCTGCTTGACCTTCCTTCAGTGCAGGCCAGAAACAAGTTAGAACAGGTCAAGACCTACTTCAAAGCATTAGAAAACCCTCAAAACCCACTGCATGACGCAGTCAAAGAACCAAAAGGCAGCCGCCTAGGACGAGGAAGATCATGGATGGGGCAAGCAGAAGACACAATCCAGCTAGTATGCCGACTACAAGACCTGAAAGAAACAAAAGAATGGGAGAAAAACCCCGAAAACCTCAACCATCTATTCAACACAGCCATTTCACCCACTCTAGGAAGACATTGTCGGGAATGGCCAGAGGGCAAAACTGATGCGGAAGTGAAGCTGCTTATAGAAGAAAACAGTAAAGAAGAGGACATCATCATATACACAGATGGCTCAGTCACCAAAGACCAGTCTGGTTGGGGATTCACTGCGAAACAAAATGGAAAAACAGTTAGGGAAGAGAATGCTGCCTGCAAAGTCACAACCTCCAGCCTAACGATGGAAGTTGAAGCTATGACACATGCCCTCCAGTGGCTATCGTCCATCCATATGCCCGGAACCAACATGCCATGATTCTAACAGACTCAATGAACCTCATACAGAAAATTGAAAACGGAATGGGAACCCCAGAGTGGCATAAGGCAATGCGCAACTTTCAGATAAAAAACTCACATGGTCATACTGCCCGGGACATGCAGGTGTTAAGGGAAATGAGCGAGCTGACAGACTTGCTGGTAACGCAACACCAACGAGCGGCCTACATCTAGGAAAATCGGAAATCCTCAGAAAAGTCAAAGAATATCAAAAAAAAGGTACAAGGCCATCACACCATCGATCGCCTCAAAGAAATAAAAGCAGAGAGAGGGAGTGGCCGTAAGTCTAACATGAAAGGTAGAGCACGATGCCTTGCTAATCAAACAAATATCGGCATCATTTCCAAACCAACATTGCGCAAATTTCTTCAAAACGGAACAGAGTCTCTGTGGGCTTTCCCAAATACAATAGACTGAGCAACACACTATACGCCACGTTCTTGGCATCAGAGATCTTTTCCCATCCCTCTTGCGGCCAGTCAGTGGCAGCCTCTGTGCGTGTGTGTATGTGTGTGTTTGTGTGCATGTGTGGGTCTGTATTTTTGAGTGCGTTTGTGCATGCGCGAGAGTGTAAGTGTACACAAGTGTCAGTAGAGGTCTGTGCACGTGCGCGCGCGCGCGCGCGCGCGCGCGTGTGTGTGTGTGTGTGTGTGTGTGTGTGTGTGAGGGGGAGGTGGGGGTGCAGGGGGAGGTGGGGTAGAGGATGAGGTATGTGAGTGTATGCATGCCTACACTGTGGAAGCAACAGGATATTGGAACGTATATATATATATATATATATATATCTTTGTGTGTGTGTGTGTGTGTGTGTGTGTGTGTGTGTGTGTGCGCGCGCGCGCCGTGGAAGCTGTGATACGTAGACTAGAAATGAGTGTGTGGAGGAGGGGGGTAGAGGAGGTGCAGGGTAATGTGTGTGGTGTGACTTGACTTGACTTGACTTGACTTGACTTCATTTATTGTCATAAAATCCCAAAGGATTAATAGACACAACAAAGAACAAAGGGAACAAAGAAATAAACGGTCATCTAATACGCATGCACTGAAATACATAGTTGGCAAGTGTTTTTTGACAGTCATCGCAGGTGAATAAATCACTTGGTTTTAGTATATTGTTTTGTATTTTTCTAGAGATCACATTTGATTGATGATCATACTGCTGTATATGGTGTGTGTGTGTGTGTTGGAGATCATGTACGTTTATATGTATTTGACTGTGCTTTCATATCTGTGCAACTGCATGTTCGGTGCATATCTGTTATGCATGTGTGGGTGTATATGTGAATGTGTGTCTTCATGTTTTACATCTATTTGCTTATATATCATTTATTCACCTCCTTTTTTTATTCTTTTTTTCTTTTTTTTTCAAGGCCTGACTAAGCGCGTTGGGTTACGCTGCTGGTCAGGCATCTGCTTTGCAGATGTGGTGTAGCGTATATGGATTTGTCCGAACGCAGTGACGCCTCCTTGAGCTACTGAAACTGAAACTGCTATCAATCAGACGGTTAGTGGCACTCACAAGCCGGACAAAGCACACTAACTTGCTTGGACTGTCGACGTGTAGCAATATATTTCAGATGTGCACATGATTATCACAAAAAAAGAGTTCCACCCACACTGTCATCTTTTTGTTTCAAATCAGAGAGAAAAAAGTGAACGGATAAATGATGTCTTTCAGATGAAAGTGGTAAGCCATGTAGTCGGTATTGGGTACGGCGGATGCTTAGCGCGTGTGATTAAATGAAATAAGTTATGAAGAAAAATTGCACGTGGAGACAGGAGGAAAATTGTGGTTGGCTCTGCACTTTTCCTCCTTAGAAAACAGCACACACAGCCACAACAGGAAAGCAACTAATACAAAGCAATGCAGTGCAGTACGGTGACGTGCGATACAGTGAAAGACATATCCATGTCATGTTAAATATATACATTTAAGCTGCTCAAAGGAAAACAGTGAAAATACACACAATTTTATCAGTTTTACTAACCTGTTCATCTCTTGGTAGGTTTTGAAAATTCTCATCCAGTCTTGGCATGAACTGCAAGTGGATTTCGTTTGGTGCCGCTGACAACATATCTATGACGGATTCTGTCATGACATTATTTCTTGTCCTTTCTTCAGTATTGACATCAATGACTGTGTTTGTTTTGACAGCTTCGGGCACAGTGTCATTGTTGGTATCTGCTATGATGGATTCAGGTCCAACACCGCTGTTAGTTCTCACTCCAGTTATTTTAATTATATTGATAATGTTAGCTCTAACTGCTTCATCGGTGTTAACATCACTGGTAGACCTCACTGCACATGCCTCAGACGTGATATCACTGTGGAGAGAACTGGTGTTTGATTCATTGTAGGAGAGCTCTGAGTTCACATCTGAGACATCATTCCAAGGTTTCAGATCATTAACACCATTCTCAGACTCCATTGGTATGGTGAACAAATCAGCACCTGCAGAAGATTCATACTCAGTGTCCCTGTTGAGCTCAGAGTGTTCATATTCCACTGAGGTCATTGCATCCATTAGCAAGGACAATAACCGAACTCGTGCATCCCATTCCACATTCTCATCAACCCGTTCTGTTTGGAAAGTTTGAACAGTTTCCACCTCTTCCTCTGTGTGATGATTTGTATCTACAGTACTCTCACTATCCGTGCGTAATCTGGAAGAATTTTCTGAAACAAACGCTGAGAATGCCAAGCAAAGTATATAGTAGTAATCGTTATGAAACATACCGTTTCTTTAAATCATTGTTGCAGCCAGAAAAAAAGAAAGATCTTTTCATTTCCAAATTCAGATCGTCTTTCATTAAATTCAGATTTGGAGTAAACGAATTAAAAGTTAATGAACGTTATAAAGATAGCCTGAAAATCTGTATATTTTGTGGATGATATGAAGACGAAATTCATGTACTGGCAATGTATGCACAATATGATAATGTGACTAATAAATACTTATCCAAACACATGCAAAATTTAAGGACTCCCATATTACCCCACTTACTTCAAAATGTCAACAGCATTGTGTCAAGAGATGTAGCAATGTTTATTTTTTACGTGTTAAAACAGAGAGGAGAAAGCGCTCAGTCTTAGATGAAAATCATGCTTATAAATTACGCTTAGCTGATTTCGTTTTGTTATATCATCAGTTTATTCCTTCAAACATTTTATTGTTCATCCAACTCAAGTTTTGGTTTTCATATGTGTGTGTGTGTACAACACGTGCATACATATGCACACAAGTCGGTGGCCTTACATTAAAAGACTTCAGTGTCCTGAGTTCTGTCTGTCTGTCTGTCTCTCTCTCCGACTTGGTCTGATGCTGAATTATATATTCAAATCTATCATATTAATCACATTTGGTCAAGTAATGGCATACTCTATACTCATTTGAGGTCTAATTTGTAATCAGTCCAGGCGTATTTTGTTGTCTTCAATCTATTTTTTATAACAGATGAAGTCAGTTTTGGCACAGACTGATATCGTCTCAATTCAGAATTTTATCAAAAGGCTGAAATCTTAAATCAAGTGAGGGTGATTGTCAAGACAGATGACTATAATAATTTATGGAAAATACAGCATCATTATCACTTGAACAAAGTTTCCTTGTTAATAATGATCATGATGGTAATGATAATAATAGTAATTCAACTTTATGAAAGAAGGGAACACCCTATTTATGAATCTTCTTTCGTCTTGTACAAAATCACACGCAAATAGTTTTTGACCGGTACGAATCATCATGTCTCTCTCTTCTCTCTCTCTCTCTCTCTCTAAAAAAAGCCCTTTTAAAGGTACTTTCACACACATCACAGGTGAATGGTTTTTGACCACTACAAATCATCATGTGTTTTATCACTTATTCTGTCCTTCTAAAAGCTCTTTCACAGACAACATACACTTTTTTTCTTTTTCTTTTACCAGTGTGAATCATCGTGTGTCTTTTTAGTGACTGGACCGTGTAAATGTTTCACTACAGATATCGTAATCAAATTGTTTCTCACCTACGTGGATAATCTTTTCGCTTTTCAAACCAGCTGCTGTAGAACAAACTTTACCAAAAAATACCACAGGACGCCTGTTTCTTACCTGAATCAGGTTCGGCAAGATAAGTGGCAGATGATGGTTCACCCAGTTCCTGACAGAAAATGTTTATATAAATTAACATAAGTGATATCATTAGTATAATTTATATCGTTCAATGGTAATGATGGTAATGGAGATGTTGAAGTAATTGATTTTACTGTAAGAAATTGTTCGCCAATTACTATTATACATTATTTTCAAAATTCGGCGACCATTGTGAAAGTGTTAATACGAAATGCGGATGGATCCATTAGAATGGGTATGAATACATGAATGCCACTCATTTTTCATGGAAGCGTGCCACTATTTTCCTTTGCCTCTGAGACCTTCAAGAGATGGACTATAGCATATGTGTTGTCGTTTTCTCTCAGGATGGCAGTTATCTAAGCTTTTATTGTTATCAGCTTATGGATTACAACATATATATCATCGTTTTCTTTTAGGATGGTATTTCTAAAAGTTTTTATTACCATCAATTGGTTAGTGACACTCACTATCCGGACGAAGCGCACTAGCTTGATTGGACTGTCGACGTTATTCAGATGTACACACGGTTATCACAAAAACAGAGTTTCAACCACACCTTGATCTTTTTGTTTCAAATCATAGAGAAAAAAGTGAAAGGTGAAATTATGTCTTTCAGATGAAAGTGGTAAACCATGTAGTCTGTATAGGGTACAGCAGATGTTTAGCGCGTGTGATTAAATGAATAAATTTATGAAGAAAATCGTGGTTGGCCCTGCACTTTTCCTCCTTCGAAAACAGCACACACAGCCACAACAGGAAAGTATGTAATGCAAAGCAATGCAGTGCAGTACGGTGACGTGCAATGCAGTGAAATGCATATCCATGTCGCGTTAAATATATACATTTAAGCTGCTCAAAGGAATACAATGGATACACACACTGTTTTTTATCAGTTTTACTAACCTGTTCATCTCTTGGTAGGTTTCGATATTTCTCACCCAGTCTTGGCATGAACTGTAAGTGGATTTCGTTTGGTGCTGCTGACATCGTATCCACGATGGATTCAGTCATGACATTATTTCTTGTCTTTTCTTCAGTATTGACATCAATGACTGCTTCGGGCACAGTGTCATTGTTGGTCTCTGCTATGATGGATTCAGGTCCAACATCGCTGTTAGTGTTCATTCCAGTTAGTTCAATTATACTGTTAGCTCTAACATCACTGGTAGACCTCACTGCACGTGCCTCAGACGTGATATCACTGTGGAGAGAACTGGTGTTTGATTCATTGTAGGAGAGGTCTGAGTTCACATCTATGACATCATTCCAATGTTTCGGATCATTAACACCATTCTCAGACTCCATTGGTATGGTGAACAAATCAGCACCTGCAGAAGTTTCATTCTCAGTGTCCCTGTTGAGCTCAGACTGTTCGTATTCCGCTGAGTTCACTGCATCCATTAGCAAGGACAATAACTGAACTCGTGCATCCCATTCCACATTCTCATCAACCCGTTCTGTTTGGAAAGTTTGAACAGTTTCCACCTCTTCCACTGTGTGATGGTTTGTATCTACTGTACTCTCTCTATCCTCGGGCAATCGTGAAGTGTTTTCTGAAACAAATGCTGAGAATACCCTTGATGGTGATTGTAAAAATGGATAAACACAGCAATACAACTAATCTCATTAAAACGATATTGGAATCCTGACCAGCCCCAAATTTGAAATGTTATTATTCACTTTTTTTCACATGGTGCCCAACATTTCTTGAATGCCTTCTGTGTGACAAGACTCTACAGTCATTTAAACATATAAATCCGGGAGAAAACGCACACAGAGACACACAGACACAGACACAGACACAGACACACACACACACACACACACACACACACACACACACACACACACACACACAAACACTCAAAATCGCACACACGGATATATGCACACATACTGACCTATATGCACGCAATCACTAACATGCACAGGTAACAAAATAATCACATTTAAAATTGTGATCTCACAGAGAGGGCCCAAGCATCCATCCCAGCTTCCGAATACATTCATGTGCAATGGACTATTCTGTAGATGAATATTTTTCATGTTATGTGATAGCCAGTGCTTATTGAATAGATTGTTATTGATTGCACATTTGATAGCACATGCTATAAATCTAGAAACACACACACACACGCACACACACACACACACACACACACACACACACACACATGCATGCATGCATGCATGTACGACACACACGAGCATGCAAAGTTACCACAACTAAGATCATGATCTCCAAGTAAGATATTGGTGTTCACGTTTTCCTTCCTTACTCACGTGTAATGAACCATTATACAAATTCATCTTTTAAAAAAAATTTCGTTTTATTTGATACCTGCCGTTTACTGAATATATTGAATTTGAGAACACGGCACTGTCTTTTAAACATTTTATAGATATGTAGATTAACACGCACACACACACACACACACACACACACACACACACACACACACACACACACACACACACACACACACACACACACACACACACACCATATTTATAATGACCTGAATAATACCTAATGGTTGTATTTTCTTAATTAACGTTGCTATGAAATGGGTAAGACAAGAGTAAAGAATACGTCAACAAAAGTACATTTGCAGGTACCATTTTGAACAATATTGACACCAATAGTCACAAAGTATGATTGGTGGTGGTGGTGTGTCCATCGAGATCGATGATGACCATCGTTGTCATCCAGCTGAGGGATGGGGGGAGGGTGGTGGTGGTGGGGGGGGATGCTCATGAATCTATCTGTGAATGCGCAGATGGCTGAATAGTCCAATCTGCGCACGAAATGTTCGC
>NC_134884.1:18652819-18730319 GCF_041734735.1 Babylonia areolata
TTAAGATGTGATAAAAGACGTTGGAAACACGAATCAGTATAATCATTTATGCACCTAGCTTGGATAGATCACACAGTAAAAATGGAATAAAACTGGCTAAAGTTTTTCACATTGAATATGTATAAAATATAACGTTTTTATTCTGAATTCTGAGCTTGGGAAGTGTAATAACAGTCTTTATTTCGAGCAATATAACCATTCTTAGACATGATACAACTTACAGTTTCAACCTTTATTCCATTCATCCAAACAGAATATTCTCTTCATTACTCAAAGTGGTGCACAAGCATTGCAGAAAACAGAATGTGGTGTGATACAATGTGACATGACAGGATATACTACAGCGATAAGATGCATACACACATAAGTGTAACATTTGTCTGTTCTGTCGATCTGCCCTGTTTATCTGTACGTATATGTTTTTTCCTTTCGCCTTTGAAAGAATAAAATATGCTTGCAATAGAAGGTTTCGTCAAACTCGACATCTTCATGTGGCAAACATAATATATGTAAAAAAATGCAAATAAAAGGTTTATTTACAAGAGAAATGAAAGAAAACTGATCAATTATAATCACTGGTCAAATTAAATCATAGTTCAAATCATTAGTCCTTATCTTGTTCTCTTCGTGTATATGAGCAGAAAATCAATCAAATGGTTTTCACGTAAGACATAGCTAATGAGTACTTCCAAACCAGAAATTTCACTGATATAATTTTGTAACGAAGAAAAGAAAGAAAAAAAGAAAGAAAATTAACAACCAAACAAACAAGCAAGAAAATAAAACAAATTCAAGAAAGAAAAAAAATGTATGTCTGTCTGTCTGTCTGTTTGTGTCCCTCCCTCTCTGTATGTTTTTCCTTAAAATAGTGAAATATGTTTCCAATAGAAGTTTTGTTGGGCTTTTTTTTTTTTTTATCAAACTCGTCCTTTTAATTAAGCACACATAAGTTGTGAAAAAATGGAAATAAAAACTTTATCTAAAAATGCAGGAAACATAGTAATTCAAATCATATGTCAAATTAGTTCACTACTTCATATCATTAGTCCTTAACTTCCGCTCTTCTACAGAAGCACATAATTCATTTAATATTGCATGCGAGACATTAACTCCAAAGATTAACAGGTAATGAGTGCTGCAAAACCAGGTATTCCACTGATCTGACATTAAAATCGAAAAAAAACAACAACCACAACCAAATTAACAATCAATAAAAAATAAAAAAATAAAAACAAAAAAGAAAAAAAGTGATATATGTCTGTCTGTCTTTCTGTCCAAGTCTCTGTCCATCACTCTGTGTTTGTGTGCATGTCTGTCTGTCTGTCTGTCTCTCCCATTTCAAACAAAATTTGCGTAAATATTTTCTCCTCTTTCCAATCAGAGACTGAGAGATCTGGAAAATAGCTTTATCGATTGGCTTCAACGAAAAGAACATTCAGATATTCCCGTGTCCTTTGTTGCCAGTTGGCAAGTTTTTTATTTTTTGTTTTTTTGACTTTTGTAGTTAATCTTGTTGTTGTTGATGTCGAAATTCAGTTTCATTTTGTTCATTGGTTATGGAATCAATTATACTTGTTTAGAACTAATTGTAGCCACGAATGTTGCTGATACAGTTGTGACAGTAACTGCTGTATTTCTCATTAGTAATGAAAGACAGTAGTTGCGGTGTAAAATCATTAGTTCCTAAATCATAGTAAATGTGGCACCAGGAAATGCCTTTATTGCTTCTTGCTGCCGGCGTTGTTGCGTTTGCTGTTATTAGAGTGTTGATGGTAATACAATTGTCGTTTTCCTATGTCGTAGCTCTGCACTGCTGTCCTGATATACCGTCTTCTCCCTCCCCCCTCCCCTCTCTCTGTGTCTTTATCTCTATATGTCTGTTTGCCTGTCTGTTTCTCTCTGTCTCCCTCTCTCTCCATCTTGCTCTGATTTTGAATTATGTACACAAATCTATCACACCAATCACCTGTGGTTAAGTTATCACATTTCGTATAACTCATGTTAGGCCTGATTCATATTCATTGAGAGGTCATTCCGTTGTGTCATATTTGTTATCTATTACAGCTCATAAATTTTGGTGACAAAATGAAAATATAAACCAAAAGAGGGTTATTGTCAAGACAGGTCTCCTTGCTAATAAAAATAATAATAATGAGAATAAGAATATTAATAATAATTGTATGGTTGATAATGATCAAGATGAATTCAACTATATGAATGATGGGAACATGGGTGCACATCCTACTGACGAGTCTTCCTGTGTTTTTACAAGTTAGCTGCATATCCAAAACTCTCACTACATTTATCACAGGCAAATGGTTTTCCACCAATATGAATCACTTTGTGTTCTCTCAAGTTATCTGTATTTCTACATGTTCTTCTACACGCATTGCTGTCCTATGGTTTTTTAGCAGTATAAATCTGCCTGGCAAATGGATTTTGACCAAGATGAATCATCATGTGTTCTCTCAAGGGCTTTGCTCTTGAAAAAGTACTTTCACAAACATCGCATGCAAATTGTCTTTGACCAGTATGAATCACCATGTGTTGTCTCAAGTTCTGTTTTGTTGTAAAAGTACTTTCTCAAACATCGCAGGCAAATGGTTTCTGATCAGTATGAATCATCATGTGTCGTCTCAAGTTACGTTTCGCTCTAAACATACTTTCACAAACGCCGCAGGCAAATGGTTTCTGATCAGTATGAATTTTCTTGTGTCGTCTCAAGTAACGTTTCGTTCTAAAAGTACTTTCACAAACATCGCAGGCAAATGGTTTCTGTTCAGTATGACTCATCATGTGTTGTCTCAAGTTGTCTGCTCTGTTAAAAGTACTTTTACAAACAACGCAGGCAAATGGCTTCTGATCAGTATGAATCATCATGTGTCGTCTCAAGTTACCTTTCGTTCTAAAAGTACTTTCACAAACATCGCAGGCAAATGGTTTCTGATCAGCATGAATCATCATGTGTCGTCTCAAGTTACGTTTTGTTCTAAAAGTACTCTGACAAACATCGCAGACAAATGGCTTCTGATTAGTGTGTATAATATTGTGTTTTTTCATTGCAGATGGCGTGGAGCATACTTTACCACACACATCACCATAGACCTGTTTCTTCTCTGAATCAGGTTCGACAAGACAAGCTGCAGATGATGGTTCAGCAAGTCCCTGTAACACATTTCAATGATGAAATTATTCATTTAATTTAACGTAAGTGATGTAATTAACACACGTTTTACCTTTCTATGGCAACAATGGTGATGGGGACGTCAAAGTAAAACATTCGATTCACGAGGTGAAATTATTCCTCAATTACTATGGTATATTATTCTCAAAGTATTGCCATCATTGTAAGGGTGATGATGACAAGTACGAATGCATCCATTATCTCAGGTATGATTACATGGCTGACGGTCATTTTCTCCTGGAAGCGTGCCATTATTTTGAAAAGGGAAACCATGTATCGGGTACTTTGCAAGGCACATGCTTAGTGTGTGCGATCCAATGACGGAAAAGCACGTGTGGGGACAGGAGGGAAAAAAGTGGATTGCTCTGAACTTTATCACCTTAAAAACAGCACACATAGCCACAGCAGGAATGTAGTGCAGTGCAACACAGTGCAGTATAGTGACGTGGATTTACCGAATTTTACGGTTGAAATTTTTTTTATATTTTTATTCTCACCTGTTGATGTCTTGGCAGTTTTTGAGAATTCTCGGCCTGTCTTGGCATGGACTTTGATTTGATTTCATATGGTGCTGCTGACTCCATCATGTCTACGACGGACTCTGTCTTGGCGGTATTTCTTGTCCTTGCTTCAATGATTGTGTTGGTTCTGAATACTTCAGAGACAGTGTCATTGTTGGATTCAGATCCAACACCACTGTTTGTGCTCACTCCAGTTGGTTCAGTTATTTCAGCTCTTACTGCTTCATCATTGTGAACATCACTGGTAGACCTCACTGCACATGCTTCAGACTTGATACCACTGTCGGCAGAACTGGTGTTTGAATCATTGTAGGAGAGCTCTGAGTTGACATCATAGACATTATTCCAAGGTTTCAGCTCATTAACTCCATTCGTAGGCTCCACTGGTGTGGTGAGCAAATCAGCACCTGCAGAAGCTTCAGACTCAATGTCTCTGAAGTATACAGAATGTTCACATTGCGCTGAACCCATTGCGTCCGTTAGCAAGGACAATAACTCAACACGTGCCTCCAGTCCCACAGTCTCATCAACCGGTTCTGTTTGGAAAGTTTGAACAGTTCCCACCCCTTTCCTTGGCCCGGAGTTGATTGGAGCATTCTGATAGTGTTCATTGGTGGAATGAGTTTCATCCACAGTAACCCCATATTCCTTGAGTAATCGTGAAGTATTTTCTGAAACAAATGCTGAGAACACCTTTTACAGTGGCTCTAAAAATACATAAAACACACGTGTTCAGTAATACAACTTATGTCATAGAAAGGCTATTGGAATCCAGATCAGCCTCCCCACATTAACGTGCAATTACTCACCTTTTCTGTTGAGTGAAAACCAACGTTTCTTGAATGCCTATCATTGAAAACATTGTACTGTCATCTAAACATGTCATCTAAAATGCAGGAGCACACTCACACACTCACCACCACACACACACATATATATGGACGCGCACACATATATATGGACACACACACACATATGCATGTATGCATTCACACACACACGCGCACGCACACGCACGAAAAAATCACACGCCACATACATGCATGCATATGTATATGCACGCAAGCACTCACATGGACAGGTACTCTCTCTCTCTCACACACGCACACACACACACACACACACACACACACACACACACACACACACACACACACACACACACACACAGAAACACAAACACACACGTCCGTGCATGCATGCATGTACCCCCACGCACACACGCATGAAAACTCACAGGCACGATTACGTATATGCATGAAATAAATCACATGGACAGGTACTCAAACACACACAAGAAAAAATAACACAGCTAAGATCTTGATCTCACAGAGTGGGCTTTGGAATCCAGCTTCAGCTTCCGAATTGATTTACGTACAAAGAGATATTCCACATATTATTCATTTGTCCTCTTATATAACAGTTATCGCTTATTGAGAAAAAACCATTACATTACATAACAAATTTACACAAATTTAGCTAAGTTGAATCCGACAAACTGAAAGGATTAATAACAAAAGAAGAAGCATCAGAAGTGTTAAAAATATACAGCATGACAAGAGCCCCTGGTACAGATGAGATGACAGTAGATATTTCAAAATTCTTTTGGAGACAGCTTGGGGACTCCGTGATTCGGTCCATAAATGAAAGGTTTGTTAAAGGTGAAATGTCAATCACATAAACAGAAGGACTGTATACCCAAGGGAAATAAACCAAGGGAATACATTAAAAACTGGAGACCTATCTCAATACTGAATATCACATATAAAATCAGTTCATCTTGTAAAGCAAATAGAATTAAAACACTGTTACTAAAACTAATTCATAAAGATAATACTGGGTTTATTTCAGAGAGGTATACTGGATATAAAAATTGTTTACTGTATGACATGATACATTACCTAACTATAAAACGATTACCCGAGTTATTAGTTTCAATTGATTTTGAAAAAGCCTTCGACTCCGTAAACTGGATTTACATGGGTAATGTTCTTGAAACATTTGGTTTTGGAAATGATATCAGAAAATGGATATGCACTTTTTATGAAAATATTAAAGCTCTTGTTAATGGAAAGATGTCACATACTTTCACTATAAACAGGATATGTCGTCAGGGTGACCCTATATTACCATACTTATTCATCTTGTATGGAAAAATATTAGCTTGTAAAATTAGAGAAGACAAAGAGATTAAAGAAATACAGATATCTGACAAGGGATTCAAAATAAGTCAGTATGCTAATGGCAAATCATTTACATTGGAAGGAGACACAAAGTCTATGAAAAATTGGATGATGTATTAGGAGAGTTTGAGAAAATTTCAAGACTTAATTTAAACGTTAAAAAAAACAACAAAAAAAACAACAAACCTGTTAACGTTTGGTTAAACGTAAATCTTAGCGAAACGAAATAATTTGCAGAAAATGCGGTCATTTGTCAAAAGCTGAAAAATAGTTTTGTTATGGTGAGGAAATTGAACTTGTAAACAGTTATAAATATTCATGTTTGCGCTTGACTACAAAGTATCTTTTGTTTCTGCGTTAGAAGAATATGTGTGCAAAGCAAAAGGCAGGGTAGCCGAAATCATGCGTACAATGTAGAATCTTGGGAGCATGGATAGAATTGTGTTCTTTAAACTGTTTGATGCACAAGCAAAGCCCATGTTGCTGTATGCATCAGAATTATGGGGAACTGTGCGTTTTAAAACAAAACACTAGAATCAGTTCATTTATTCATATGCAAATGATTTTTGAATGTAAGGCCCAAGACGCTGAACGCAATGGTATACGGTGATACGGGTACGTATCCTCTGTACATTGATAGCTGCATTAGCGCTCTACGATACTGGTGTAAACTGCAACAGATGCCTATAACGAGAATTCGAAAACGTGTATATTATGAGTGTGTGAAGATGACCAGCTGCCAAAATGATTATTTGATATATTGGGCGCCTACAATAAAGCGCTGTTTAGATGTTTATGGATTTTCTGAAGTTTAGTTTAATAGTGGTGTAGGAGACGAGAAAGCTTCCCTTATAACATTTAAACAACGTATGGTGGACTGTTCTAAACAAGACTGGTTAACCCTTTCACTGCCAAACTCGCATTTATGCACCGGCGTGGTAGAGAACCCATGTCACTGAAAGGTGACCATTCATTGGTCTGTTATTCATGAACCTACTGCTCCTAATGTTCGGTGGAAGAATAGACCATATTCTCTATACATCGCACGGGGAATCCCCAGCTATTCTTAGCCACTGTCTTTTCTGTGTTAATGCCATAAGGGAATTTTGTACTCTAAATTGACTGGCGGTGAAAGGTTTAAGCAAACTGTATAGTAGCAATCGTTATGAAACATAGTTTCTTTAAATCATTGTTACAGCCAGAAAAAAACAAATATTTGATCTTTCCATTTCCAAAATTCAGATGGTCTTTCATTAAATCCAGATCTGGAGTAAACGAACAAAATGTTAATGAGTGTTATTAGGATAGCCTGAAAACTGTACATTTTGTGGAGGGTACGAAATTCATACGTACTGGCAATTTGTCCACAATATGATATTCTGAGAAAGAAATACTTATCCAAGCACATACAAACTTTAAGCATTCCCATATTACCCCACTTACTTCAAAATGCCAACAACATTGTGTCAAGAGATGTGGCAATGTTTATTTTTACGCGTTAAAACAGAGAGCGGAAAGTGCTTCATGTTTCTAAATTACCTTTAGCTGATTTCGTTTTGTTATATTATCAGTTTAATCTTTCTAACATTTTGTTGCTTATCCAACTCACGGTTTGGTTTTCATATGTGTGTGTGTGTGTGTGTGTGTGTGTGTGTGTGTGTGTGTGTGTGTGTGTGTGTGTGTGTGTGTGTGTGTGTGTGTGTGTGTGTGTGTGTGTGTGTGTGTACAACACAAGCATTCATATGTATACGGGTCGGTGGCCTTACATTAAAATAGTTCTGAGTTCTGAGTTCTGTCTGTCTGTCTGTCTGTCTCTGTGTCTTGTTCCGATGCTGAATTATATATACAAACCTATCACACTAATCACCTATGGTTAAGTAATGGCATACTCTATACTCATTTGATGTCTAATTCGTAATCAGTCCAGGCGTATTTTGTTGTCTTAGGTCTTTTTTTTATTATTATTATTTTTTTATAATAAAAGCCCAAGTTAGTTTTGGCACAAACTCAAATCTTCTCAATTCAGAACTTATCAAAGGCTGAAATTAAGTGAGTGTGATTGTCAAGACAGAAGAGTATAATAATTTCTGGAAAATGCAACATCATTATCACTTGCACAAAATTTCATTGTTAATAATGATCATGATGGTAATGAAAATAATAATAATTCAACTTTATGAAAGAAGGAAACACCCTATTTATGAATCATTGTTCGTCTTGACAAAATCTCTTATTGCATAAATCACAAGCAAATGGTTTTTGACTGGAACAAATCATCATGTATTCTCTAAAATGTTTTGCCCTTTTAAAAGTTCTTTCACACACATCACAGGTGAATGGATTTTGACCACTACAAATCATCCTGTGTTTTATCAAATAATCTGCCCTTCTAAAAGCTCTTTAACAGACAGCACACACAAATGGTTTTCCACTAGCGTTAATCATCTTGTGACTTTTTAGTGACTGGACCGTGTAAATGTTTCACTACAGATATCGCAATCAAATTGTTTCTGTCCAGCGTGGATCATCTTTTCTCTTTTCAAAACAGCTGCTGTAGAGCAAACTTTACAAAAAAATAAACAAAAACAAAACAAAAACAAAAAAAAAATATATATATATATATACATCACAGGACCACTGTTTCTTACCTGAATCAGGTTCGGCAAGACAAGCGGCAGATGATGGTTCTCCCAGTTCCTGGCAGAAAATGTTCATATGAATCAACATAAGTGATATAATTAGTATAATTTATATCATTCAATGGCAATGATATCTCGTCTAATATGATTTACAACAGTGAAAAGACGTTAATCTAAAGAACGAACGATTGGAAATGGTGGTGAATGATATGTTGAAGTAAAGTCATTAATTTTACTGATGGAACTTGTTCGTCAATTACTATGGTACAATATTTTCAAAATTGGGCAACCATTGTGAGTGTATTAATACGAAATCTGGATGCATCCATTAGACTGAGTATGAATACATGAATGCAACTCATTTTTCATGTAAACGTGCCACTATTTTTCTCTGCTTATGAAACCTTCAAGAGATGGATGACAGCATATGTGTTATCATTTTCTTTTAGGATGGTATTCATCTATGCTTTTACTGCTATCAGTTTATGGATTACAACATAGCTATCATCCTTTTCTTTTAGCATGGTATTTCTCTAAGCTTTTATTGCTATCAGTTAGTCGATTAGTGACACTCAGAAGCGAGACAAAGCACACTAACTTGATTGGACTGTCGACGTGTAGCAATGTTATTCAGATGTACACATGATTATCACAAAAAAGACTTCCAACCACACGTCATCTTTTTGTTTGTTTCAAATCAGAGAGAGAAAATTGAACGGAGAAATTATGTCTTTCAGATGAAAGATGTAAACCATGTACTAGGTATCGGGTACGGCAGATGCTTAGCGTGTGTGATTAAATGAAATAAGTTATGAAGAAAAATTGCACGTGGAGACAGGAGGAAAATCGTGGTTGGCTCTGCACTTTTCCTCCTTAGAAAACAGCACACACAGCCACAAGAGGAAAGCAACTAATACAAAGCAATGCAGTTCAGTACGGTGACGTGCGATACTGTGAAAGACATATCCATGTCATGTTAAATCTATACATTTAAGCTGCTCAAAGGAATACAGTGGGTATACACAGTTTTATCAGTTTTACTAACCTGTTCATCTCTTGGTAGATTTTGATAACTCTCAACCGGTCTTGGCATGAACTGTAAGTGGATTTCGTTTGGTGCTGTTGACATCATATCCACGATGGATTCCGACATCACATTATTTCTTGTCTTTGCTTCAGTATTGACATCAATGACTTTGTTTGTTCTGACAGCTTCGGGCACAGTGTCATTGTTGGTCTCTGCTATGATGGATTCAGGTCCAACATCGCTGTTAGTGCTCACTCCATTTAGTTCAATTACACTGATAATGTTAGCTCTAACTGCTTTATCATTTTGAACATCACTGGTAGACCTTACTGCACATGCCTCTGACATGATATCACTGTGGAGAGAACTGGTGTTTGATTCATTGTAGGAGAGCTCTGAGTTCACATCTAAAACATCATTCCGAGGTTTCAGATCATAAACACCCTTGTCAGACTCAATTGGTATGGTGAACAAATCAGCACCTGCAGAAGTTTCATTTTCAGTGTCCCTGTTGAGCTGAGAGTGTTCATATTCCTCTGAGTACATTGCATCCATTAGCAAGGACAATAACTGAACTCGTGCCTCCCATTCCACATTCTCATCAACCCGTTCTGTTTGGAAAGTTTGAACAGTTTCCACCTCTTCCTCTGTGTGATGATTTGTATCTACAGCACTCCAAGTATCCTTGGGCAATCGCGAAGTATTTTCTGAAACAAATGCCGAGAATGCCCTTGATAGTGACTGTAAAAAACACATAAACAGTGTAATAGAACTAAACGTATTGCATCAATATTGGAATAGAAACCAGCCCTAAATTTGCATGAAATTATTCACGTTTTTATTATTATAGGAGAACACACACACTCACACACACACACACACACACACACACACACACACACACACACACACACACACACACACGCATGCATGCATGCATGCATGTACGACACACACGAGTATGCAAAGTTGCCACAACAAAGATCATGATCTCACAGTAAGAGTATCGGATTTCACCTTTTGCTTCCTCACTCACGTGTCATTAACTATCATTCCAATTCATCTCTTTTTTTTTTGTTGTTGTTCTTGTTATTTGATTGCCACCTTTTACTGAATATATTGTATTTGAAAACACGGCACTATCTTTTAAACATCTTATAAATATGTGGATTTGCACACACACACACACACACACACACACACACACACACACACACACACACACACACACAAACACACCAAGTTCACAATGACCTGAGTAATATCAAGTGGTTGCGTTTTAATAATTTTAATAATAATAATAATAATAATAATAATAATAATAATAATAATAATAATAATAATTGTATTTATGCGCTGAATCTTGTTCAGTGACAAATCAAAGCACTTACTTTTCTTAACTAACTTTGTCCTGAAATGGGTAAGACGAGGCTTCTACCCAGAGTTGAGTGTGATGTGGGCTTAAATGGGGAGACTGGGACCACACAGTCGAGTGTCATCCACTTCAAGGATACGTCTTTGGGTGTGTTGCTCTAATTACATGACCAACACTGCAAGTGTCTATCTCTCGGACCTGGTTAATGCCGGGATATCATTATGACAGGAAGCATAGAGTACAGCCTTGTCATGCAGTCCCAAACCAAAATGGACCTCCATAGCAACATCGTCATCGTCATCCTCCTCCTCCTCCTCTTTCATCATCATCAATATAAACAAAACAGTCTCAAAGTCTGTGGCCTTTCATGCCCTGCTCTCATGGTGACCTCAGTTTCGATACCCCTCCACTTCCGTGCTCGTGGTGAGTCCTGTCAATATCAATGTCTTCAGTGTCGGCAGATTCATGGGGGGGCTGTTGTTTGAGGGACGTGGTGGTGGTCTCTACTCTGGGAAGGACGCTCACTCAGTCTGGCTCCGCGACTAAGCCATTATTGTCCTTAGTAGATGGTGTCCTAAGTACGTTAAATCAGAACAGGCACCACTGAACACCACCGAAGTGACTCAGCAGTGCCGGGTCTCCTCTGGTGTGTGGCCTCCTGGAGACCTAACATCGATGGTTCCCTGCGGACTGCCACCGCTGGAACTGCGACGGATGAGAACCCGGGTGTGGCCGTGTTTGGGGGGATGTAAATGAGCGGCGTGGGAGTAATGCCACTGAAACGGTGCAGATGATGGGGCAGCAAACAAACAAACAAACAAACAAAAGTAGTAGTAGTAGGAGGAGGAGGGGGAGGAGGAGGAAAAGGAGGAGGAGGAAGAAGAACAGTCGCTACTTTCAGATATGTATAGACAGGCTATCACAAAAAGTTGCATATATTCGAAAACACGAACAAAAGTTTAACAGAAAAGAGATGAAAACAATGAATCAAGGAGTGAGCGTGCAATACTACCTTCACAGGGACGTGGATCTTGAACGTTCCACGGTCGTTGTGAATCCTCGGAAACATCAGTTTCTATTTTCGCCTCCGACATCTCCAGCGGTTCAGCGGGTTCCATCTGGTCACAGTGTCTGAACCACAATCGTGCATTATTAAAGACAGTCGCTAAATTTGAATAACACTAACCCACGCTAATACCCCCACTTATACAACCACACCCAGCTCGCTAACCCACCCCGACCCCACCTGGCTGTAAATGAAAACGCGCGTGCATGCGTATGTGCATGAGTTTGCGCGTGTGTATGCGATCGTGCATCCGTGTGTGCGTGCGTGCGTGTATGTATGTGTGTGTGTGTGTGTGTGTGTGTGTGTGTGTGTGCGTGCATGCGTGCGTGTGTGTGTGTGTGTTTGTGTGTGTGTGTGTGTGTGTCTGTGTGTCTGTGTGTATGTGAGTGTGTTTAAAGTATTTGAATATGTGTATTCCAGACTTGTTTTTGGCATGGCATGGTTTTTTTCCAATCTGTCCTTTCTCAGAGAAGGGAAGGGGGAATAACATGTGCCCGTTCTTTGGGGCTTGAATGTCCCCTAGCAAAATTCACCTATGTCGTTGAGTAAAATGTTAACTATTTAATAACTTCAGTTAAGTGGTTGAGTTACTGGTCACTACTTATTTATTTTTATGGTAAGAAGTGTAAGATGAAATGAAAATTATAACAATACTATACTACTGCTTCCTCTGCAGTGGCTGCTGCTGCTGCTGCTGCTGCTACAACAATAACAACTACTACTACTATACTACTAGTACTACCATTGCTGTTATTATCATTTTGAAACAAAGTTTTATGTAGATTTAGGGAGAATCACAAATAATGGATATGGGAAGGGTGGAATTTTAATATTTGCCAAACACACACACACACACACACACACACACACACACACACACACACACACGCACAGCGGCCCCTTTTTATACTCCCTGTCTTGAATTCTGTTTCGCATTTTTGCATACTCACTTATGCCAATTTGACTTAAATACAGGTTGGAAGAGGAGGAAGGAACGGAATAGAATTTGATTGTGTACACCAAGGTCACAATTACAAACAATCCACAACAACATCACAGGTTCCCCTAACAGAACATTACTATGATAAAGCACTTTTTAGTAATCTCTACAATTAATCTTATACGTGTCATACAAGAAAGATCGAATGGAATGAAACTGGTCAGTTCATGAAACCAAAATACAAGACGTCAAAACAAAGCCTCGAGCTTACCTTTGCTTGTCACACAACACTACTGCTTCCAAAACAGGACTGAGCTCAAACCATGACTACAGTTCACACAGAGAAAATTATGTCGGAAGAACAGGTGAAGAATGGACGAACACGTGAATTGAAAACAATGTGAACAGACCATCTTTTTCAAAAGAATACATATCACATCAGACGGGGAGGGGAAGTGTGCACGTGCTGAGGAGAGGTAGAGAGAGAGAGAGAGAGAGAGAGAGAGAGAGAGAGAGTAAGTGAGAGAGAGAGGCGGAAAGGGAGGGAGGGAGAGACAGAACGAGAGAGAGACGCTTTTTGACACTTTAATGTCATTGGCCATAAGGTCCTTATGACATGGCTGAATGAGTCAACATTCTTTCATTTGCGAATGCACCATGCAATGCTGACTACAGAAGTAAACTGCTAAAACTATCTGACCAGAAAGAGAGAGAGAGAGAGAGAGAGAGAGAGAGAGAGAGAGTTAAAAATGTTACAGTTTTGGCAGGGAAACAGCAGAATAATCCCGCATTTTGTGGGTTTGTCCGACCCATCCCTGGCTCCAACCCGCAGCCGAGTATGATGTGGGCTCGAATGGGAAGACTGGAATCACGCAGTCCAGGGTTTGCGACCTAATGGTTCCGTCTTGAAGAGTGTGAAGAGTGTTGCTCAAACGTCCTCACCAACACGTAGGGCTTTGCTGATGCAGTCATAAAAGGAAGCATGCATATCAGCATCATTGACATCATCATTTATGATCAATATAGAAATAAAATTCCCCAAATTTCGTGGCATTTCATGTCCTGCGTTCATAGTGTCATTTTCGAGAACCCTCCCATTTTCTGCTTCGAATGAGTTCCTGTCAAGGTATTCTATGTCAGGAAACTCATGGTGGACTGTCATTGGAGGGACGTACGCGGTCTTGATTCTACTGTAGACATTCGCAAGGACTGGCACCATGACTGAGCGGGGCTTAGAGGGTGACGCACTTCGTGAACTGAATCAGAGAGAGGCACTGGTGAAAAATACCAATGTGAGTCGTCAGTAGTGCATGGTCTCCACTGGTGTGTGGCCTCCTGTGGCCTAACGTTGATGTTGTTGTTTCGTCCTTCGGATTCGAAGATGACCATGACTTCAATGTCAGCTGGAGGATGTAGTGTTTCTGAGTGTCTGCCGTCCCCCACCAAGCTGTAAAAACAACCTGACGATTGAAATGCTTTTAGAATAGCTCTCTAGAATCGTGAGTGCAAATAGTTCAAGACAGCTCTTCCGTCTCCGTGGTCAAATGATGGACAAAGCCATTGATATTGTGCTTCTGTCAATCATTCTACCAGAGTCTCTTCCCTGTAAGCTCAATGTTTATTCCATGGGAAAGACTGAACAGATCACAAACAGCTTTGACACTGATAAACCAAGCCTCACTGAAGCTGTTGAGTTTTCTGGTTCTTTGTTTGCAGAGTTTGAGCCTGTAACCGGGGAGTGAGAGTAAAGTACTCCAGAACATGCCAAAGAAATCATGTTACCTTGCCCCTATCCCCGGTCCTGTCTTATTGGATTGTGAAAATGAGATTACACAAGATTCAGCGCTATATAAATACCAGTATTATTATTATTATTATTATTATTATTATTACACCTTTAATTACTCTCATTATGAACAAGTCTTTGTCATCCGACATTGTGTCTCTTGAATTTCAAGCATGCTTTTGTAAAGCCCCTTTTAGAAAAAAGTCCGACTTTGATTTCAAGTGTTTGAAGCACTACCGCCCAGTGTGATCTACCTTCGTTGTCAAATGTGCTAGAGCGTATTGTGTTGAAACAGATGACCACGACTTCAGTGTCAGATGGGGGATACGTGACTGTGGGTCTGCAGGTGACTGGTGAAGCCAGTTTGGGTGAAGCCAGTTTGAACTTTGCCAACATATGGAAAACGGATGGGTAAGTCCTGCAGTGGAAGTAGAGGCAGTTCCGTTTTTCCACGGAGTCACTGTGGTGCATCTGTTTTCTACTGCGTACTGTCTTGTACTGATCTTGCTTCACCATACTGGTCGGCCAGAGCAAGCCATTCCAACGAATGGGATCGGAGTTTTAGTCTTTGAGAGACGATTTGAGACAATCTTTCAAACGTTTCTTCTGCCCCCTTACTGGGCCCTTCCCCTGATTTAGCTTTCAATGCAGCAGATGTTCTGGCAGTTGACTATCTGACATCCTCACGATTTAACGTTGATAGTTCTCCAAGGACAGTTTTGCTGCAACATAATAACCCAGATGTGGCTGTGTAATGGGCCCTCAGGATGTGCAGCGTGGGATTAATGCCACTGAAGCGGTGCATGTGGACGCAGGGAAAAGACAGACATGAAAACGGTACGAGGATACGGTTCTTCTGCGAAAGTTAGCTGCTATATCTGTCCCGAAGGAGATTCATATAGTTTGATGAGAAACCATAGGAGTGGTGACTGATTGAGAACAGGAGAAACACAGATGCAGGACACACACACACACACACACACACACACACGCACGCACGCACGCACGCACGCAGACACGTCCACATACGCAAACGCACGTCAGAATTCAGTTTCATTTTGTTAATTGGTTATGGTATCAAATATAGTTGTTTAGAACTTATTGTTGCCACGAATGTTGCTGATACAGTTGTGACAGTAACTGCTGCATTTCTCATTGGTAATGAGACACCAGTAGTGATGTAAAATCATTGTTACCTAAATCAAGATTGTTGGTTCTGACTGCTTCGGATACAGTGTCATTGTTGGTCTGTGCTCTGATGGATTCAGATCCAGCACCGCTGTTTGTGCTCACTCCAGTTGGTTCAGTTATACCTATAATTTCAGCTCTTACTGTATCATCATTGTGAACATCACTGGTAGACCTCACTGCACATGTTTCAGACTCGATACCACTGTCGGCAGAACTGGTGTTTGAATCATTGTAGGAGAGCTCTGACTTCACATCTAAGCGATCATTCCAACGTTTCAGATCATTAACTCCATTCTCAGATTCCATTGGTATGGTGCGCAAATCAGCACATGCAGCCGTTTCACACTCAGTGTCCCTGTTGAGCAAAGAGAGTTCATATTCCGCTGGGTTCATTGTGTTCATTTTCAAGGACAATAACTCATCACTTGCATCCCATCCCACGTACTCAACAACCGGTTCTGTTTGGAAAGTTTGAACAGTTTCCACCCCTTCTTTTGGATCAGAGTTGATTGTAGCATTCTGGATGTGATCATTTGTGTGATGTGTATCCACAGTACTTCCACTATCTTTGGGCAATCTTGAAGTATTTTCTGAAAGAAATGCAGAGAATTCCCTTTATACTGACTGTAAAAATACATGAAACATACGTGTACAGTAGTACTGTATTTTACTGTATTGTGATTTGTCTGACTGGCTTTTAAGGATTGGGGGTGCAATGTTAAGTATTGTAATATGACTCTTATGTTCAGCGATATTGCGCTTAGCTTCAATTGTTGCGATATGCTTTATAGGTGTCATGATTTTTTTAAGCATTTCAATATTGGATTTAAGTATTATGCTGTGTGTATTGTTTGGTATGATGTGTTTTGTGTAGCTTGTGATGATTGTGTGTGGCAATAACTATAAGTGAGTACTTGGGTGTTGTGGTTGGCTGTCTGCACAGAGTTATGCATGCGATACTTTCATTTTAGTGTTTAAATGCATGTTTAAATGTTGGGTTTTACATTGTACAATGCAGTTGAACATGTTTTATCATCATCATCATCATCATCATCATCATCAGTAGTAGTAACAACAGCAGCAGCAGCAGCAGCAGCAGCAGTAGTAGTAGTAGGAGTAGTAGTACACACCATCGTCGTCGTGGTCGTGGTGGTCGTCGTGGTCGTGGTGGTCGTCGTGGTCGTGGTGGTCGTCGTGGTCGTGGTGGTCGTCGTGGTCGTGGTCGTCGTCGTCGTGGTCGTCGTCGTCGTGGTCGTCGTGGTCGTCGTGGTCGTCGTCATCGTCATCGTCATCGTCATCGTCGTCATCATCACCATCATCATCATCATCATCATCATCATCATCATCATATTATTATTATTATTATTATTATTATTATTATCATTATTATATCAGTTTTTTACCATTATTATATAGCATCATCATCATAATCAATATCATTATAATCATTGATACCATTGCCATTGTTATTTAATGAAATGTGGTAAGCAGTGGTGAAAATGCTGATGAGAGACAGGTGGTGAAATCAATATCATATCAAAGTAAGAAAAAAGAAAGCAATCAATACCATATCAAAGTAAGAAAAAAGAAAAAAAAAGAAATCACATTCCCTTCAGTCAGTCCAGAAAGTCACCCTCGCTCTTTTTCTTCATATAGTAGTTGATAGGGGTCTTTGTTGTTGAGGCAATTGCAATCCGGCTAAGAGCAACCAGTTACTCCACTTGTTTCCGCCATGTTGTAATATGGAGGGATGAAAAGGGAATGGAGGGGGTGGTCAGTTCAAGCTGCCCTGGAGCCACCATGTGTCCACCATGGTGTGTTGTGGCAGGGGTGGAGGTGCTGCGAGGGTGGGGGAGGAGCTAGTACAAACCAGCCAACGTCTACCCCTCCCCATACCTTCCCCCATTTTGATGTGGAGGAAAGAGGTCAGTGCAAGCTAGCACCAAACGACCTCCACCCCCACCCCCAACCCCCTATCTACCTCTAGCACTTCGTCCTCTAAATATACGTAAGGTAAAACAAGGGGGATGGTAGCTCTCAGCTAGCTTGTACCGACACCCTATTCCAAACCTGGTCTCAGCGTCTGGGAAAGCCTGAGTGGACCTCTCTCCTGACTACAAGATGGCCGACAGAAAGGAAGATGTGCTTCTGCGGACCATTCTTAACCCTCTTGACAATTACAACCCGGACTATCGTCATCACTCTTAGCACTTGGTTCCACATTTCTGTTCAAGGCAGCTTTTGAGACAATTCAGGCTTCAGAGTTCTTCGCTGAATGAATAATAGTGAACAACCCCTCACCGCACTAGGGGCTGAATCTCAAAGGGGTAGGTAAAATGAGGTCTGGTTAGGCCAATGATGCACTGAGTTTGATTTCGGCCAATGGTACCTTGAGGTTGTTTCCAGCGAAATCTACAAATAGCCTTTGGTTAATCCAGAAAAACAAAACCACACCTGGATCAAAAACAGAATAGGGAAAGAAAGAACAGTCTGAACAAAAAACATTAAAGACAAGAATTATGTACGCTGTATATTTGAGAAGGCGAAAGCGAGTGTACTGAAGGGTCGATTCTAGCTAAATGAGCATGATAAATCCCTGCCCCACAAGAAGATGGGTAGGCCTCAACCAAATGAAAAACGGAGGAGGTCAGGCTGAAGATTCTGCCATGTGATTCGAGGCTTGCGTAAAAAAAACAACAACAAAAAAAACAGAAAAAAAAACATCACTTCACTGGAAGTCAACTGTGTGGGGCTGGCTACGGGGTGGGGACAGATCTGACTGGACAAAGATTTCACCAATGGGTCATTTCAAGCTATCCTACAATTATCCGATTTTCATTGTTGGAGTTAAAGGAAGGGGGGGGGAGGAGGGAGGCGGGATCCAAATAGGGTCGTGGTGGTCACTTCTGATTACTCGAAATTTGCCCAAGGGGATCATTCCACCCGGGGTTAATCTGGACACGCCAGATTTGACCATGTCACCGGGTAAACAGAACGGGTACGAACAGGATGCAACAACAAAATGAGGAAACTATTGTTTTGCGATTGTCAGTTGATATATCTCTTCGGTTGGAGAATCAGAGAACAAACCTAAAGAGTGATGATCGATCGAGATCAGGACATACACAGACGCTGTGTGTGTGTGTGTGTGTGTGTGTGTGCGTTTTACTTAGAGAACTAATATTAGACCAACAAAAAAAAAGTAGAATACAGTAATAATCATAGTCGTCCTGCCATGCAAAAATATTTAACTGAATGAAACTGGTCGATTCTTTAAATAAAAAAAGGTCACAAAATCAAGATGTCAATAAAGAAAGCCTATTGATTTGAAACCAGCTCACCTTTGGAAGTCACAGGAAACTGCTGCTTTCAAAACTGAAGGATTGAGCACAAACCATGTCAACAGTTCACACACGGAAAACCGTGTCAGTAGAAGAGGGGAAGGGAAAGTTCACCACTATCACGTGAATTGAGAAACATCAAAACAGGTCATCTCCTCGAGCTGGGGAATTGTGTGTGTGTGTGTGTGTGTGTGTGTTTCAGTTTCTGGTAGGTGTTCGAGCTTGTAGACAGACCGTTTTTGTTACAATATTATCTGCTGTAAAAAGTGTACTTGTGTGTGCTTTATAATTGCATATTGTCATTCGTATCTTTCGAACTTTGGTTAAAAGCACACGACATTCCCATGTGAATACGTAGACGTTATGTGGTCATTACACATGGAGTTGCAAGGTGATCAAAGAGCCACATTTTTCTTTGATTGAGGAAACACACACACACACACACACACACACACACACACACACACACACAGAGAGAGAGAGAGAGAGAGATTATTCACGACTGCTGGAAGGAGGCACGAATCCCGTGATTTCTGGGTTTGCTCAGGCTGTTAGCCGTTACTGGCTCCCACCAACATGTGTGTGGGGGCAATGGACTCCAGTGGGAAGACTAGGATCACACGGTCCAGGGTCATCCATTTGATTTGACAGTGTCAGCTGAAATCTCCTGATCAACACTGTAGATGTATCTTTGGGTTGACACCCTGATGTTCTATGAAGAATGCGTAGAGTACAACTTTGTCACATTGAACGGACCTCAACAGCAGCGTCGTCATAATCATCACCCTTCTTGATCATCAATTTGAAAGCAACACGTTCTGAGGCTGTGATGCTGAACGATCTCAGAGGAGGTGAGTTTTCCTAGCTTTAACTATGTCCTATGTATTCGCTTGAGAGGAGGGGAGGAGGGCCAGTTCAGACTGGTCTAATTTTATTCCTAGGGTTCATTCCAGACTAGTCTTCACAGAGCCCGGTATTACTCTGCGCAAGATTTGAATTTATTGCAGGGTAAAAAAGCAATGGAGGTTTGAACAGGCTACTTGTGCTACACTGATACGAGTAATCTATTCTTCTGCGATCGGCAGTTGGTATACACGTACCGAAAGGAACAGAAATATTTGAGAAAAATAAAATGTTTGCAAAGTGATCGATCAAGATCAGGACACTCACAGATGGAGATAACACACCCACACACACACACACACAAACACATGCGCGCGCATATACACACAGACACAGACAGACACACACACACACACACATATATATATATATATATATATATATATATATATGTGTGTGTGTGTGTGTGTGTGTGTGTGTGTGTGTGTGTGTGTAATAAAGAGAGAAAGAGAGCGAGAGAGAGAGAGAGAGATTATGGAGTGGTTATAATGTACACAACAAGTAACAGAGTACAACCAATAACAATGCTCAAATATTTTGGTAGAAATGCACATAGCAAAAGACAAACAGAGAAAATGCACTGTTCCAGTAGCAGCGTTATTATATTCATATTATGAAAATGTTGTCACAAGTGGGTCAGAAAGAGAGGGAGGAGGAATGTGAGGAGTAACAGAGGCAGGCAAAAACGGAGGCAGAGAAGGAAAAATACAACAAATAGTAGTGTATTCGTGTTGTTTTGTTTGTTTGTTTGTTATTGTTGGTTGGTTGTTGTTGGGTTTTTTTATCAGGAGTGGTGTGAGTACTGCAAACACCCCCCCCCACACACACACACACACACACACAACAGAGAGAGAGGGGCGGGAGGCGAGACCTAGAACTGAACTCGGACTCTCACGTACTCTGTACTGGCAAATATGCTACCACGTTCCTACTGACCACAATGAATTCCAGTTCTCGTCCCAGTTTCTCAAGGAAGCGTCACTGCATTCGGGCAAATCCATATGTGCTGTACCAGGGTATCATCAACAAGTACTGCAAGCTATCTAAAAGTTCGGACGCAAATCATGCGAGAATTGTCAAATTCAAAACAGCATGTCAAAAAATCCAGTATCAGAGGAAAACAATTATTTCAGTTTATGCTCAATGTGGCCTCCATCTTCCTCCACGACTAAACGAAGCCGTTTCTTCCAAGCAGAAATGCTTTTACGTATTTCATCCAGATATCTCCTCCCATGACATAATTATCCTGTCCTTTAACGCCTGCTCGGTCATTTTGCCTCTCACTCCCCGGTAAACGTTCTCCTTCTGAGAGTCCAATATGACATAATCCATTGGTTTACAGTCAGGACTTTGTGGAGGCCATTCATCCTTCTTGATGAATTCTGTTGTAGCCTCCTCCAGATGGGCCTGGATTACCCTACTTGTGTGTGAAGGAGCCCCATCTTGCTGAAACACGTAATTGTTTCTAGGATAAAGACGCCTACAATGCGGGAGAAGATTGTCATCCAATAACTGAATATAGCTTTCACTATTAACCTTGGTTCTATCAGTGTCAATAACATGAACGTTTGTTTTTTTTGTTTTTATTTCTAGGAAGTCTCATGATAGAAGCGAGATGGCTGAATTTCTCGTTTCTGTTTCCCATAAACGCGATCGTTTAGGCGATTTAGCTATCTCTAACGTAAAGTCTTTCGTGTGTGTGAAAATGATCCTTTTCACATCAGCGGCCGAGTAGCGGTCATTCAAGTTACGGCAGCGAGTTTTTCTTTTCCCTCTAACATTTTGGTCCCTCCTTGATACCCGTATCCACTTGAAGGGCTTCAGCTCCAGTTCTTTCGCCATTCTTTGCACAGAAGACTGGCTAACCTGTAAATAGTTTGCATCTTTTCTAAGTGATTTGTTGGTCCCTGGGCTCTCCTCCAGGGATTGAATCAGTTCCTCAACACGGTCCTTGTTCTCCTCCGAACATGCAGTCTTGGGTCTCCCACTGCCAATTGTACGTGCTACTGACCCCGTAGTGCGTGTTTTAGCGATGTCTATTTACAGTTACATGACTCCACCCATTGCCTGGAAATTCCTTTACGATCCTTCTTCCACCCCAGCCTTTCTCCTTAAAACAGTTTTTAGTGGTAACCTTATCACTTTCACTCAAAAGCATGGTTGATCCTTCCAAACTGAAACTTTGGACAGAACTCGTTTTGGATACAGACCACAATAAAAAAATTAAATTTAAAAAAAAATCAATAGATTTGACACTGAGGCAGGCTGTTTTTAGACTGACACTGATTGACAGATGCCAACACCTGGCAGCTGGCATGAACATGATGCACAACCCTGATATTGGATTTTTTGACATGCTGTTTTGAATTTGACAATACTCGATTAATTTGCAGACTTGTTGATGATACCCTAATTTTACTATGTGGAAATATTCAATGAATTCGGTTTCTCTATCACTGAGAAAATACTAGTCAAAAAGCTGTTCACTTTTTTGCGGGGACACCCGAGAGAGAGAGACAGACAGACAGACAGACAGACAGACAGACAAAGAGACGGAGAAAGAATGAGTAAACGCATACAGTCTGTTTATTTCGGCGAAAACGAATAATCATTTAAAAACGCAAAAGACTAATCTCCTTTTATTGTGGCTGAATTAGAATAGCCTACAGCTATTCGATCTCATTCGAATGCGTATGAGTCTCCAGCCATTTCAAAAGTTTAGATTCTTTGAATTTTCTCCGTTTTTCTGCCAAAGTATTCAATGTATACATAAAAGGATTAATTGCAGAGTTTAATGGCAGTATGAATATTGCTAAAGCCACATTCGCTTCTCCAGGGATTGGGATACCAGCCAGTGCTAATATCCCACACAATCCAACAGGGAACCAGCACATGAAATCCGTCGCTGCAATGGTTATCAGTCGCTGAGCTATGGTAATGTCTTGTGACATTTTGGTGGAGCTGGTTTTCAAAGCATTGCTCTGTATGGACCAGTAGATGAATGCCTGACCCAAAGAGATGAACACAAATAAAACAAAATTTAAAACAATCATGACACCAAAAGAATACACTTTTCCTTTGAACTCTTGTTTTGTCACTGGCAATGGAATACAGATACCTGTCTGGCTGTAAAATTCCCAGTGTGTTGTTGATGGAAGTAAAGGCAACAAGGCAAGAAACCAGCCAACTAGCCAGGTTAGTAGACAAACTATCATTGCTGATGTTCGCTCGAATTTCATTGTGCTGAATGGAAAGCAGAGGACAATAAAACGATCACAAGTTATCAGGCAGATAATCAAAGCTGATACCTCACTGGACAACAGAGACAGAAAACCAGCCACTTTACAGGCCACACTGCTTTTCCATGTGTCATCATAGTGAAGGTATCTGCCACGTAGCCATTCATCGGCTACTCCTACAACAGTCATGTAAACACCCATCAGAAAGTCGGCCATACAAAGGTTGGTGACAAACACACTGAAGCCACTGGAAGAGGCCATGCTCCTTGAAAACAAACGTGCACAGAAACAAAAGACATTACCGGACACGGCCAGACAGGTGACCAGCCAGAGGAACCCACGGTATGTCCACGACTGCAGTAAATCTTCACACGATGAAATTTCATCCATGGGGGCATAGCAAGATGAGACATCAAAGTTGTCGGGGAGTATTTCTTTACAGCACAGCTTGTAGTTTTGTGCTGAAATGAACCGTAGATGGGAAAGCTTCTTCAAAATGTCAGGTGGGAAATTTGTCACAGGACTACCGTCCATGTACAGTTCAGTCAGTTGTGGAGTGTACTGGAAACCACCATGACTTACAGTGTGAATGGAAGTTAACGTTAAATTCAGTTTCTGCAAGCGGAGAAACGGTGTCAACACTTTTGAATCAAAAACTGTCAGTTTTGTGCGTGACAGATCAACCACTGTGAGAGCGATATGTTGAATTACCGAGGGATCGGAATGAAGTGCCGTGATAGGGTTATCGGACAAGAACAATGATTGCAATTGTTTTAAATTAAGAAATGAAGTCATATTGACGTGCTGCAGTTTGTTGTCACTGAGGTCAAGCAATCTCAAATTCAACAACTTTATATTGGGAATCATTAACAGATAACATTTAGACAGAACCAGATGAATAAGATACGTGTTACTAATTACGTCAGACAGAGTCAGACCTGAACCTGTGGCATCCAAAGAACGAATCTGAGGGAAGAGTTTTGCATGGAAAGGCTGAAAACAGAGAAAAATATGCACATGACAGAGGCAGCCTAGGGGACAGGTGGCATTGCACCATAATTCATCGTCATGCATTGGGCAGTGAGGCCAGCCATCACACACGTGGTCACTGTGTACACATATCATGGAAAATCGACATCGGAGAAATCCTGGACACGTCAGCTCCTCACACCCCTCTTCATCCCCGTGCTCTATACAGTCATGCATCTCATTGCACCGAGTGTAAACAGGCAGACAGTCATTGAATTCTCCTGGACAACGATAATGACTATCTGGACAAGACTCACTGGTATTCATTTGCTTCGAGATGAACTGCGAAATTCCATTGAAAGTAACAAGAGCAGGAGATGGAAAACGTTTCCAAACAATGCGCAATGCTTTGAAAGTAGCGCAAAACGTTTCATCTGACTGATCCTGACAGTGGAATAACTGATCACAAACGTTGTCATAGGAAACGCACTGACCATTTGTACATGTGAAATCTGTGTCGATACAAATAGGATGCTTACAAAAAGATTCATCACTGGAATCCAGACAGTCAGCTGTGAAATCACATACCAGGGAATATGACAGAGTGGTTGCGTCTTCACTGCACGTGAAAATGGGGGTAAAGGTGAAGTAGACATCAGTGTAATTCAGCAGATATGTGTCTGACAGCTGATTAGAAAAATGGCAAAGCGGCATATACCGTTGACTACACGCTTCACTATTGTTGAAATCACAAGAAATAATCTTGTGAGTTGCACGACCATCGCGGCACTCCGCTTGAGAGTACAGATTCTTTGAAATCGAAAATTGTGTGTTGGTTAAAGACAGTCCTGTTGAATCGCGGGAGTTATCAATAGTCGCATTTAATTCAATCTCACAAGACACCTCAAACTTATACCAATCACAAATAGTGTCCAAAACATGCATGTCTGTGATATCAAGTAAAACACAGGCAATCATATCACCATAGTAGTTGATGTATGAATATTCAAATAAATGATGAAAAACGGTTCTGTCTTCAGCATACATACTATGTCTATACATATTAGACAATGCTACATCATTTGAATATAAACTGATCATAAAATTCACAAAGCTACTGAAATATCTTTTCGCTTTTTTGGTAATTGCGTCATATGGATCATACAGACAAAATATAGGGAGACTTAGTTTGCCACCAAGCGATTTGCAATACTCGGCACCCATTTTGGTGCCATCTATTGTATTTCCCAGTCTTTTTTCCAGTGTCACAAATTTGTAACACCGTTCACACAAGGCCACCAAACCCTGACAGTCGGCACTGCTAAAGGAACAGTGTTCTGATTCATCTCGCCCGTCTTCACACTCTGTCTCCAGATTACAATCCACGTGGTGCTGAAAACTGGAGTAGTGATCCACTGAACAATTCCAGAAGCCACTGGGTAGCTTCTGGGGCGCTTTACTCTCAAGGAAATAAGAAAGGTAGAACTGAAAACATGATGTATTCGTTTCCTTAATGCAGGCATCGCTCTTAAAAGAAATGATGAATTGTGTGTCATTAAAAAGGTACATCTGAGCAATCTCAGGCTGTGACTTGAACACATTCCAAACGAGGATTCTGTCTTCAGATCCAGGACATCCATCACGACATCTATACATATTGATGTTTACATTATATGGCGACAGCTCTTTGACACTGACCATGAATGGATGTCTGAATGGCACATACATTTTCCTCCAAAGAGTCTGTGTATAATTCTCACTTGCATTTCTTCTCAGGGTAAAATATCCAGATGATGGTGATGTCATTACAAGAACTACTCCAGGTGCTTTGGATATGTGTAAGGGTTTTTTTTATATTCAAAGAACCACATTTTTCAAGACAAAATATTTCATCTTCACACCTCATGTTGTGTATGGGGGATTACAAACATTGAAACAAAAGAATATAAGATAAAAGAAATAGATTGCAACACTCATGTGTCCAATATAGAGCATATCTAAACTGTGCCACATTGTCCCCTCCCTCACATCCCAACCCGCATGCATATAACATCCAAAGCATATCAAAACAATGTTCATGTTCATGTACATGTGCATGTGTCTGTGTGTGTGTATGTGGCTGTGTGTGCGTGTGTGTATGTGTGTGCGTGTGTGTGTGTGCGCGCGCGCGCGCGTGTGTGTGTGTGCGTGTATCTGTGAGTGTGCGAGTGTGTGTGTGTGTACTCATTTGGTGGGGCGCTTCATATGTGTGTGTGTGTGTGTGTGTGTGTGTGTATGTGTGTGTGTGTGTGCGTGTGTGTGTGTGTGTGTGTGTGTGTGTGTGTGTGTGTGTGTGTGTGTGTGTGTGTGTGTTTTCAATTGGAGGTGCGCTACATATGTGTGTGTGGGTGTGTGCGTGTGTGTGTGTGTGTGTGTGTGTTCATGTCGAACACTATCTTTGTTCTTGAGGAAGCGTTCTGTAGAATTTTGAGACATTTCAGCATGGAATCGGACAGATGACTGTTCACCTGCGAAGAAAGTATGCGAGTGGAACGCCGTCATTGATGAAGGCATGCGATGATGTGATGAAGCGACTGAGTTATGAGTATACCCATCTACGGGACTTGGAACGTGCGAGACTGGAAACAACTCTCGTTCGTTCCCCACCCCTTGAGCGGGTCCTGGGTTTGGCTCGTTATCGCTACAGCAAAGAAGGTAGCACGAGAGAATGATAGCAGCTGTGGTAGTGCCAATGCAATGCACCGATATAGTCTCAGTGATGGAAGTCCATCGGGAACGGTAAAAACCTTAGTGACTCCAGAGTTGAGAACGCAGCCCAGAGACAGACGCACGAATCCGGCGGCACTGTCGGCAAGCAGTATCAGATGATAAGTATTGTCTCCTCTCTTTGCGGGATTGACACTTCGGGTCGTGGTCCTGATGACGTCTCTCCTCACACGTCAGAACTCGGTGGTCAGTGGCGAGGGTATCCCACCCAAGGATGGGAATGCTGCAGGCCACGAGGGAAGCGTTGAAGCGTTTCAGTGGTCTCCCGATGTTCTTTGTGCTAGCAGCCTGCTCAGAGAAGAAGACTGTCTTTGGCAATTTCGTGTCGTCCGGAATATATATCGGGTGTCCCAAAAAAAGTGAATAGCTTTTTGACAAATATTTTCTCAGTGATAGAGAAACCGAATTCATTGAACATTTTTACACAGTAACCTTAGGATGTCATCAACAAGTCTGCAAAATATCTAAAAGTTCGAATGCAAATTTTGCGAGTATTCAAATTTCAAAACAGCATGTCAAAACATCCAATATCAGAGCTGTGCAATGTGACCTTCACCATGTTCATGCCAGCTGCCAGGTGTTGGCATCTGTCAATCAGTGTCAGTCTAAAAATAGCCTGTCTGGGTGTCAAGTCTATTGATTTTTATTTATTTATTTATTTATTTTTATTGTCGTCTGTATCCAAAATCAGTTCTGTCCATAGTTTCAGTTTGGAAGAATCAACCATGCTTTTAAGTGAAAGTGATAAGGTTACCATTGAAAACTGTTTCAAGAAGAAAGTGAGTTTTCCTCTAATATTGGATTTTTTTTACATGCTGTTTTGAATTTGACAATACTAGTATAATTTGCGTCCGAACTTTAAGATATGTTGCAGACTTGTTGATAATACCCTAAGGTTACTGTGTGAACATTTTCAATGAATTCGATTTCTCTGTCACGGAGAAAATACTTGTCAAAAAGCGGTTCATTTTGGCCGGACACCTGATATATGGAGTGATGGCCTAGCAGTAACACGTCCGCCTAGGAAGCGAGAGACTCTGAGCACGCTGATCCGAATCACGGCTCAGCCGTCGATATTTTCTCCCCCTCCACTACACCTTGAGCGGTGGTCTGGATGCTATTCACTCAGATGAGACGATAAACCAAGGACCCGTGTGCAGCATGCACTTAGCGCACGTAAAAGAACCCAGGGCAACAAAAGGGTTGTTCCTGGCAAAATTCTGTAGAAAAATCCACTTTGATAGGAATGAATAAAACTGCACGCAGGAAAAAAAATACAAAAAAAGGGTGGCGCTGTAGTGTAGGGACGCGCTCTCCCTGGTGAAAGCAGCCCGAATTCCACACAGAGAAATCTGTCGTGATAAAAAGAAATACAAAATACATACATACATACATACTTACACACACACACATACACACACACACACACACACACACACACACACACACACACACACACATACTCAGTATATATATATACTGAGATTTCATATTAAGTGCTTAGGTCTCAGTCATCTCTGCTCGGCGAAGCACCTCTGTGTTTGAAACTGTCCTCCCATCAGGTACTCACGTTCTTACGCCAGCATGGGAGATGGAAAACATAGTTACATTCCACATAGAATCACCACAGAACACAGTAGGAAGACTGCCACAAAGCTTGTGCATTCATCCATCTATCTTACACTCACAGAAAGAGAGGGAAAAGCAATGGTATGATGTCAATAATAAGAGATAAGATCTATGCCTCAAAACTGTATGTCACCATTACGTGGGTTCAGGTCGATTTCCATTCAGTGCAGACACAGACATTGGTAGTTGTGATCTGACGGCTTCATCATGTAAAAATATCAAAGAGTTAATTTATTTTATTTGAGGATTTTTTCGTAATTTTGTTTAGCGTCTGTGCATCTTATATTTGAATCCTTTTTCTCTCTTTTTTTCACTGTGCCACATGGGTCAGGGTAATTCATACCGCGAATTACGATTAGCTTCACCATTTATCGTGTCTATTGCTGTGGCGGTTTCATCCTTTTATCACTTTTTTCTTAATGTTGAAAAAAAAAGATATATATAAAATATTATTTTCCACAATTTTACAAGGTGTTATCCAAATCCCAAAGCCAATTTCACTGACGATATCGTCGTTGATCACATTCACTGAGCACGTGCCGTCCGATATGTTGTTCTGGATTCAGTGTGTGCATCTGTTGTTCACTGAGCACACTGCGAGCTTCGGCATGATGCTGGTCGATTGTTTGCGATGTCTGTACTTACCCTGGAGAAAGTATCATGTTCAAACTATCGTGTTCTTTCGTTCTCTCTGTCAAGCAGACGACAAACCTTTTTTTTTTTTTTCAGCAGTTACGGCCTACTCGTGTGCAGCGCTTATCAAGGAGAAGTGGCGGCTAGTTGCACGGGTTGCACACAAGGTACTGCCACGTTCTCCACGTGGGAACAAAACAAAAAATCAAAAACCGCCACGTTCGAGTATTAAAATCTGTACGTCCGTTTCTCTGTGTGCCTCAGCTCTTCTGTCTCGGTGGGATTTGTGGCAGATATTTACGGCAACGTTCGCAGGAAAGATCATCAAGGTCTAACTGACCTGAAAAGACATTCGGAACAACAACACTTCGCTTTCCTCTTTGCTGGAATTTTTAAAGGTTACAGGAAAAATCACGAGTTTAAAGATTAGACGTCGATTTTACAGGAAGAAAAAAACGCACTTGTACTGAGTTATTCACATAACTTCTTCTTCTCAGGTTCTCTTTCGTTCTTGGTCTCCAACTCCCGCCTTCACTCGCTGTACGGTTACGTGTGTGCCATCTGCTATGTATGTAGCCTGACCATACTCGGGGTTGCGCATGCTGGGACATGTTCTTGTTTCCTTAACCCAATGAACACTGTGTGGATTGCGGGATCTTTAACTTGCGCATTTGATCTTCTACATGCATACACAGATTAAGGGGGGTCAAGCACCAATGTGTCTGTATATCTGTTGATATGGAAGATGGAAAAGAAATCGTTCTTAATCCACAAAGCACCATGATCGAGATTCGAACCAAGAATCGTCAGACTGAAAGTCCAATAATTTAACCACTCGGATACTGAGCCCTTCAAGAATTGTATCGTAAATGAAAGTTTGAATAAATTTGCCCGCTGATGAGAAATACGTCCTACCGGAAGGAAGGCAGCGAAAAACAGAGAGAAGAGTTACGCCGTCAAACCCAATCATTTCCAACCGATGTCGATATTAGTTCCTTTGATAATAACTCTCACTCGTTCTTTCAAATAAAAAGATGTGAGTATTATTGCTCTTTCGATGGACACAACTTCAGTCTGATAGTGCATAGACTTTCCGATCAACAAATCAAATGAAAATGTTTGGTTAGAATTGATGCATAAATGATACACAGTTGAAGCCAGTCGATCCGCTTATAAATTCTGCGGTCAGGTACACACACACACACACACACACACACACACACACACACACACACACACGCACACACACACAAACACACACATACACGCGCGCGCGCACACACACGCACACAAACACATACACACAAGCTATGTCTTCACAGTTTCTTGAAAGTAGATTTATTGCTTCAAGTCATATGACATTAAATTAAAAAAATCAAACATGTACACTGTGCTTCTTCTGAGATACTTTATGACCAAAGTCAGAAGAGAGAGAAGAGAGAGAGAGAGAGAGAGAGAGAGAGAGAGAGAGAGAGAGAGACGCACTGCATTATGATTTATTGACAGCTGGATGGAATATAATTATTTATAGTTTCGTGACTTTGCTTACAGTTACGAGGTGGCATTGTATTATTGTTGATCATGTTCTCTGTTGAAAAAATGTGTTTGGATTCTGCACTGGTTGTGTGTGGTGACAGTGTGCAGAAACAAAGAGAACAGTGCACAGAGTAGTGTGTGCCTCCAATACACGCTTAATCGCAAGTGTGAATCAGTCAACGAACAGTGCCAGTAGATAAGGAGGGCTTCCCCGTGTTATGTTTTCCTCATCGAATAAGTTGTACGGAAACAAATATGCATCTGCCTGACTGTGAAATATTATCTAGAAAAAACTTTATTTAAGAAATCCCCATATTATGCAATGTCGATTTTTTGTGAAATAATAAGTTGAAATGGAAATATAGTTCTAGAAAAATCAGTTTCTTGAATGCTTACTGTACAACTGGAACAAACGAAAGGTGTGCGAAATTGTCATATTCGCACTATATTTTCAATACAAACACACACAAAGTTTGTAATGAAAACAAACCTATGCACACAAAAAACCCTAAAAAAATATTTTGTTTTACTACGTCTACACTATGCTACTAAAACAATAGCCTTCTGTGATATAAGCTGAGACTTTTTTTAAAGAAAAAAAGTATGGTGAAGTAACCTCTATTTCTGTTTGTTTCTCAAGGAAGCTAACGTGAATGACTGTTCATTCAGCAAAACTGTCTCTCAAGGATCTCGGTGCAGGACGAAAATGAACACACACCAACCTCGTTAATCTCTCTTGCATTCTCTTCATTGTTATATGTGTTTGTTTTAATAATGGAATATTTAGAGAAAGTATGAAAGCGGGGTTAATGTTGTTTACTCTGAAGAACCTGACTCTCTCATGTTCCTGACTGGGTGGAACAAATATACTGCATATCTTTTTTTCCCTGGTAAAGTAAATTTTCGTTTCGTTTCGTTTTGCTCTTGTCTCTGTCTGTCTCTCTCACTTTCGTTTTCGTTTTTCTTTCTGTCTCTGTCTGTGTCTGTCTGTCTGTCTGTCTGTCTCTCTCTCTCTTTCTTTCACTTCAAACATACATCGTAGTAGGACGACATACAGGACTGTACATCCTGTCACCGTTATATCAGTACCGACTGATTACAATATCACTGTGATTTCGATGTTCGTGAATGGCCTCCTACGATAGTAGCACCCTCACATGCCCCACCCCTCCAACACCTTCCTCAAACGAAACTTAAATATTCCAGAGAGAACACCAATGGTGGCAGAGCATGTGTTGAGCAGTATAACTTATCGTTGCTGGCTATTCGCACTGTCGTCGAGACTGGTGTGATGGCGGCGATGTGGACCTTGACACTGATCCAGACTGCGGCATACCCAGTTTTGTGAGGACTCGGCTGCCTTTCTCTGTGTGTATTCCCTGAGCCCTTGGGTTGGTTTCCTCTCGACTCATATCCAGAGTTTTAGCGGACAAGTTTAAACAGGCTGCCCTGGACTAAATCGCCTTAGTGTTGATGTTCTCTGTTGTGTGTATGTGAGTTGAGTTAGTGTGTGTGTGTGTGTGTGTGTGTGTGTGTGTGTACACGCGCGCGCGCACACACACAGACGCGCGCAAACAGGCACATGGTTACATTCACCCACATTTATCGTTGATTTGTGTTTGTTGAATGATTTGACGGATTTATGTACATTTTCTATGTGTTTATGTATTTGCTAACGATTTGCGTACGTAAACATACGTATGCCTACACAGAGAGAGCACAGCAAGCAGACAGAGATGCAAAGGGTGGGAATTGAAAATTGTGCACACACACACACACACACACACACACACACACACACACACACACACACACACAGAGAGAGAGAACACTGAACACTGAACTGTTAATGTCATTATCTGTAAAGCTCCAGTGACACAGTAGGTACAACTCTGAACAAAAACGGTGCAAAACAGATAAAATGGAACAGAAAGGAAAAGCATAAGCTACTAAGAGAGAGAGAGAGAGAGAGAGAGAGAGAGAGAGAGAGAGAGAGAGAACTATTTTATTCAAATAAAAGCCAAAGCCCCTAACTGAAAGGGTGTGACATAAGCACAAATACAATAGAGAGAGAGAGTCAAAACTGCGTTAACACCAGACAGGCTGGGCAGTGCAGGCCATCCTACACGCTATAAATATAACACACAATAACGCACGCACACATATGCACTCGCTCACGCGGACTCTCCACCCCACCTTCCTCCCTCCCACACAGTTCGTCCACAGGAGGCCATCAATGTCTGGATGTTTTGACGCCACCCGCAAGAGAAGACAGCGCCGTGCTGCTTAGTTCGTGGTGTTCAGTGGTGCTTGAACCAAATCAATATATGCTGCACACCATTTTCTAAGCCCCTGTTCAGATAATTCTGCTTTCCACTCCGCAGGACCTACTTATCTTTCTGACCTTATCAGTGATTACACTCCCACAAGAAATCTCCGCTCTTCCTCTGACGGTTACCTTTTGAAACTTCCTCGCGTCAGTACAAGAACCTATGGTGAACGTTCTTTCTTTTTTGCTGCTCCTTACAACTGGAACAACCTTCCTTATCATATCCGTGCATCTGATTCTATTTCTGCTTTTCGCTCATCATTAAGACTCATTAAAAAAATATCTATAAGTACTCTCAGCTTCCTTTTCTCAAACCCCACCCATGTCAGCTCACTTTGGATGCATGTAGAATGGGAAAGGAAGAGTGTGAGTGGGGGGATGATTTTTTGAGAAAGAATGGCCATGAATGTATTGTGTTACTTGTAATATTTTTCTTTCATGTAAAGCGCCCTGAGCTCTTAGTGAGAAAGGGCGCTATATAAATGTAGATTGTAATTATTATTATTATTATTATTATTATAAGAACAATTGCCTAATCACGGAACACCAGGGTAAGCATCATCTCACCCTGCTGACACAGTTCTCTGATTCCGCCAGCATCAGTGGCTTTGGCTCGATCACAACAAAGGCACTGACGAGGAAGGAACATTGAAACTGTGGGGACGATGAAGGCAGAGAAAAAAGGACGATGGTAAATGGAGCCGACGTTTCTTTTATTCACTGATGGAAGATCAGGATAAGAATGAAAAATAAAACTACTCGGTAAGCGCTCGGTCCACCTGGGTCTGTGACTAAGCCATAACAGATTCGGGTGGTGGTGTCCTGTTCGTTTTCTGTGAATCAGAACAAGCACCACTGTACACCGCGAAAGTGAAGCAGCAGCAGTGCTGGGTCTCCTCTGTTGTGTGGTCTCCTGGTGACCGTGCACTGACAGTTCTCTGTTGACTTAGAATCTGACACAGTCAGATGCCTCTGTTCATCACGGTTCCGCTGGTACCAGGTCTGAGCGCGCAGATCCTGCTTCACTGGCGGTGTTTCTCAGGTCTGTCTGCTCTGGTCTCTTCCAGCTTGGCGTTGGTTTAAACAGTTTGCCACAGAACAACACAGATATAAATGAAAAGGACAACAAGAAAATCTTACACAAAATCATATCCTGATACATGAACATTAAGTATGTGATGGATGTCATCATAGCTGAAAGTTTTAACGTGATCATACATGAGTTTCAACAAAACTAAGATAAGATGCAAATAAAGTGAAACAAATTAAAGAACAAACCTGTGGTGTAGAGAAAAGTCAATACAGGTTGAAATAGAAAACAGTGACGAGGCTAGGGAACACAAGTACAGCAAGACAGTCCGACCGACCTTGGCCGACAAAGCAGCGAAGGCCTACCGTCCCATCTCAGTGTTCAGTCCTCTTCCATCCCGTTCAGCCCTTTATCTAGCTAAGAACTGAACAATTTGTATTCCGACGTATTTGGGCTGTTTTTATCATGTTCTGTTTTAATGAAAATAATTATTCCCACGGGCATCTGTAGGTCTGATCATTCGCCTGCCGTCCAACTGCCCTGTTAGCCTGATAACCAGGGCATCCCCTGGGCTTGCTGTCTTTGTTTCATTGTGCTCTTGCACGAGTGTCCAGCTTGGATGGTTGCCTGATACATGGACGTGTTGGACCGGCCTAGGGACATGGTGAGTCCATTTACAGCCATCTGTAGATGTTGTGATATGATCCGCTAATGTTGTACTGACCAGTCTGCCCACACTCTGACTTTACCATCAGTTTATGGATAAAGCTAACCAGCTATCGCACTCTAGCGCGCAGGCCATCTGCTGTTCCGCTCCTACCCATTTTCATACTAATCATTATCATATATTCCGTTTGTTCCCAGAGATATGTAGGCTGCAATAGGTGTGTGTGTGTGTGTGTGTGTGTGTGTGTGTGTGTGTGTGTGTGTGTGTGTAGAAATGTGTATTCTATCGGGTTTGCTTTGATTTTGATAGGTTTTCTTATCATCCACCTGCGTTCTTTAACTCTTAGCTGACACGCCTTCGTGTTTCTCCTGGTATGCTGTTAGTAATGGCTGTTCACTGCAATATGTGGATTGGTGGGTTTGTGATAACGCGTTTGCTTAGAAATCGAGAGAATCTGAGCGTGCGGTATCGAATCCCAAACTTGCCAGAAATTCATCCGTTTCCGCTAGACCTTGACAGGCGGTCTGGATGCTAGTGATTCAGAGGAGACGATAAACCGAAGTCCCGTATGTAGCATGCACGTAGCACACGTAAACGAATCCAAGGCAAGGAAAAGGTTGTTCCTGGCATAATTAAATAGCAAAATGACACTTTGATATTAAAACTGATACACTTTCAGAGAGAGAAAAAAATAAGTGGCTCTGTACTGTGGCGATGCTTTCTCCCCGGGAAGAGCAGCCAGAATCACACACAAAGACTCTGTCAAATAAGTAATACAATACAATACAACAAGTGAAATGCGATAATTCAATACAATGTCTCCATTTCCTTTGCACACAACTGCTGGAGAATCTGTAGTGTACGCTGAGCACAGGGACTCTTGACACTGGAGAGAGAAGATAAAGCTCGTCCACTCCTACATCTAGAGATCAGGAGAGAGAGAGAGAGAGAGAGAGAGACGCGGCGCTCATCAAAGCAGAGCAGGGTGCAACACATGCATTCCAGATAGATAATGTAATGACAAGCAAATAAAACTGCTGGGAGTATGACTGCATAAACCAACTTACACCTGACACTTAGCCATGGCAGCCTTTCTGTTACTTTACTTCACAGCACTACTGCCCAGTGTGTTTGTGGTTGAAGGAGGGTTACAGGAGGGGAAGGGAGAAATGGTTGAGATGGAATGTGGCAACGATGAAACATTGAACACCGCAGCTGGTTACAGCACTATCATCTGAGCCTGTATTGACTGACAGTTAAATTCTTCCATTACTGACTGACTGTTAGGCTGACTGGCATACCCAGTGAGGGAACTAATGACTGACTGGCTGTGTGGTTTAGTGACCCTTTCACTTACACTTCAACAGAGTTCCTCGGTTAAGTTGTTGTTTTTTTCCAGAGAATATCAGAATGGGTGAAATCATCCGGTAACCGGTGGAGGAGGGATGAGGGCGGGATGTGGGGTGGAGGGGTAGAATGAAGATGCTACATCGGAAACAGAAAACAAAGTCACGTCGTTTTATGTTTGTCTCTGTTGACGACCACAGATCACGAAGTCCTAAGCAGCATCAGCATCAACGCCACGACACTCAGGACCGTGTGTCCGGGTGTGGAACATGTTATCAACAAAAACATAACAAACTACAAACTTCTGCAGGTTAATGTGTCACAGTGTAAGTACGGCAGGCCATATTACTTGCAAGCAGTAGTGTTTGGTGTGTGCGATGATTCTACGTCTTTCTGTAGAATGCAAATTAGGTTTTTGCCTGATATGCATGTCCAGGTTCATTTGAAACTCTTGTCATATTGGTGTGATGCTGGTTACTGGCGAACAGATATATCATTCTACTTCGGAAGCTTTAAAGTGATATGCATGTATCATAACATCGAAGAACTGTCTTTTCAAACATACAAAAATAAGATTTTCTTTGATCATAGCAACAATCCCTTACTTAACATCAGCATTGCTGAAATTAAGCATCTTAGTTTTATTAAGAAATATATACTGAAATATGCTGGGTATTTGACAACACCAATCATTGGATTACAATTGCCTGTGTTTAAACCAAACATATTTTTAAGCGCAGAGCTGAAGGGACCCAAAGAACACTTTATCATGATCAGTGTACGACAGTCATACTATCCTAATTATTACATGAGTAAACCATACCCAGTACTTCAGTACCGAAAAACAGATACGACTCATGACAATGTGCAGAGTTGGTACATGGACCACTTTCCCCTTGCCAATGTTTTTCTTACATCGTACCTTTACATTCAGCTTCGTGTCACCGAACTGAATCAGATTTTCAAACTGTATTTTTCTACATTTAGCGAGACTGAACAGCTCATTAAGTTATATGGTGGTTTATTTAACTGTTCTTTGGCCAGTTATTCTGATTTTCAAGACCATCTGGACTGCAACCTGAAGACAGAGTGTGAAGATGGACAGGATGAAACAGAACGCTGCCCCTTTAGCAGTCCTCACTGCCAGGGTCTGGTGGCTTCATATAACAAATGTTTTAAACTCGTCACATCAGATGATTATAACACGCATAACTGGTGGCAGTTCAAGTGCAGAAGTATGGGTGGAAAACTAGCTTCAATAAAGACAAGAAAGGAGCGTGAAGATCTTCAACATATCTTTAAATACACTGTCGAAGTCAGTTTGTGTTTAGGGTACACAACAGGTTGGGACACAGTCCCCTTTATGTACAGTAAGTTCCCAAAATGGTCTGACAGCACATTGATCTACAACATAAACCATATTAGAGTCATCCGTCCTTACCACCCTTCAAGAATGATTCAGAGCGGGGACTTTCCCTCTATTGTATTTTTCTCCCACTCGGAGCTTGAAAAAGTGAAGTGTTATCAGTCACTGTGTGAAATACACCCATCATCACTCAGACATTTACCCTCCAAAAGAATTATTGCTCAAGTGCGTTCACCAGAGTCTGTGTTGACAAGCACTCGCCAGATTATCATTGTTTGTCCAGATAAACAAAGGTCACACGCATTTTTGTTTTCAAATCTCCGAAGTAACTGTGGAAATGCAGAAAACTTGCAACGTTACATGCATTTGAACGCGAGTCATGGGCTGAATCATCGCATGCCCTCCCCCAGAATGATCGTAAAAAGTACATTTGACATGTTTAGATGTGATGATGATATTACAAGAGTGCATTATACTTTCGTGTGTAACTTTAGAAAAGACTGTTCAGATAATAGCGACGAGTATTTCTGTGAAAGTTCTTCATGTAATGGTTTCCAATGTTTTAACGCTCAGTGTGTATTGAACAGCCAACGTTGCAATGAATATTCCGATTGTTTAGATGATTCTGATGAGGCCGGTTGCCCAACAAAAGAAACACTGCATTATCCTTTCCAAGAGGAATTGAATAGGCACCGATTTCACATAAACTTAGATGGTGCAGGTTTCTTTACCCAGAAGGTGATGAAGGCTGGAGTCTCTTGTCCCGACACTCACTTTCGTTGTACAGCTGAGTGGCTGTACTGTCTTCCGGTCTACCTCCGATGCAATGGGTTTTCTGACTGTGTTTATGGAGAAGATGAACTGGCTTGTGGGGCAGTGACTTGTCCTCACCTCTTTAAATGTACAGATTCGAAAGTTTGTGCACATGAATATAATCTGTGTGATGGCTGGGGTCAGTGTCCACAACTGGATGACGAACTGATGTGTGACATGTCTTGTCCTGATGGCTGTCTGTGCCAAGGTTATTCTTTCTGGTGCAATGATAATTTCCCCGTTCATTCATTCACTTCTCTTCGCAGTGTGGATGCCACAGGGTCAGGAATGACACTGACAGATTTCATGAATAATGCACATCTTATATATCTGAGTCTGTCGTTTTGTTCCCTGCATAATGTAACAGGTGTGAAGCTTACCAATTTGCAGTCTATCAGTCTTGCCAACAATCATCTGAGATCGCTTGATGTTACTGTTTTTCTCAAACTGCCTAATTTGAAAATAGTACTTTTAGCAAATAACCCTTTAAAAGAAATGACGAGTAAATTGTTGAAGCACATTCATTATTCATTGAGACGGGTGGATATGTCGAACACATATCTCAATATACTTAACAGTGAATTATCTGTTTACTTACCCTGTGTAAAGTACTTAAACATGTCATTTTCTGATACCAAAACCATTGGAGGTAGAGGCTTTAAAAACATGCCTGAATTGACTGAATTAGACATAAGAGAGAATCCCTTGATAAACTTTGCTTTTGATTTGTTCTCAAGGGGGTGCTGTTTGACATACATATTCTCGTCAGATTACAGAATGTGCTGTGATAATGTGCTTCCTCAACAAACAAACAAAATAAAATGTGTATCAGCTCAAGTTGTATTTCCTTCATGCCGAACACTGATTCCATCAGAACTGCATAAATATTTCTTTTGGACTTTGTGTGTTTCTGCTGTTGTGGGCAGTTCTACTTGCTTTTTGTCTTCGTTTACTGTCACAGGACTGTTTGGAGGAGATTTCCTAATGGCTTTTGCCCTCCTACATTTTGCTGATATGTGTATGGGAAGTCATCTTGGCATCACCTTGGCAGCAAATAGCATACTTCAAAGGGAATACATAATAAATGAAAAGACGTGGACCGAAAGTGTGTTGTGTAAAATAAATGCTTTCCTTTTCTTTATGTCCAGTGAGATGTCCGTTTTTCTCATTTTAGTCATCAGTCTGAATCATACTATCACTCTTTATTTCACAAATAGCTTGTGGACATTCGGTAAGTGTTCAGTCACTTTAACATATGCGATGATTTGGTTTGCAGGAATATCTTTGTCCACAATACCATTTCTTCCTGGACTGTCGCACTGGGGCCTATCTGGTCAATCTGGTCTTTGTCGTATGGCTTTATTTCAACGTTACGGGTCTAATCAAGAGTTCAGATGGTTCAGTGTTATTGTAGCGATCAATTTTACTGCAAGCATAATGACTGTAGCTGACCAATTAGTCATCTGCAAACTGACGCCGAAATACAGAATTACACTGAACCCAGCAAAGAGGTCAGTTTATTCCTCAGTCCACCTGGTGAGAAAGGTGGCTGTCGTGGCTGCTGTTTGCTGGGTTTCATTCGGCCTGGTCATGGTGATGATGGCATCTGGTGTCACTGCATCAGACAAGATCCATGCAACCCTGGTTGTGTTCATGTCACCTCTCAACGCTGCTCTCAACCCACTGTTATACACGTGGACTGCAGTGACACAGCGACGAGGGAAAGCACAAGAAGAAAGACTGGTGAAACTGTTGAAATCACGATTAGAACACTCTACAAAAAGAAAGCCTGAAGAAATAGGTACGTGAAATAAATACCAATTAGTCAATCAAAATCAATCTATCGGTCAATTTATAAATAATTCAATATCAGTCATTTAACAAATATGTGAATACATACGTACATGTATACATACATACATACGTACATACATACATACATACATCATGCAAATTCACAACAAATAATCAATGACAAATCCTGAAATATTTATACGGAATGTGAATTAATCAACCCACGTGTCACATAGTTCCTGAAGTAAAGATTAACGTACAGGACAGTCAACTGAAGTTTTGTTTCGTTGTTTTTTTTGAGAAAAAAGTAGGCAATCAATCAGACTGTACCCCTATGGTGTGGTAGCCTGGAGGATGAAATACCCACGGCGTACAGGGATCCTGTATGGGAGATACTACTCAATGACTGTTTTTTGTGATTTAAAAAAAAATTGTCCTCTACTCTTTCCACAAGCTGAATAATGTCGTCAAGCAATATCAATGACGTACAATTTTTTTTCGGTATTCTTATTTTAGGCATTAAAATTAAGAGAAACTGTTGCTTCGTAAAACGGATATAATGTACTTTTGTTGTCCTTATTTGTGCTCATTTGCTTATGCATTTTCATTGAGTTGTGCTATGGTTAGGTATACCCCCTTCACTCGGGGCTGTGGCCTGATTGTGAATATACCATTCCATTACCAATTCTCTCCACAAGTTAGTTCTTGAGTCATATTCTGTGTGCTTGTATTCAAGGATGGTAAAAAAAAAAAATCTTGCTAATATGCGCTTAGCACACGCATGTATAAAAATAATTAGATAAATAACGTTTTACATCGATGGACACTCTTAACCCTGAAAGTATCTTTTTCACACTGTGAAGTGAATTGCTTAACGTAGAAGAATACATTTCACGCATTATTATGCTTCACTGTCGCACTCGTGAGTGACGATATTCTCCATGGCTGTGCGTATGTCGTCGTACACTGGGGACGTAAGTCAAAGTAGATGACGGTTGTCCGTCCAGCTCCTGTGCTGTGGGTCGTCACCTTCGCTTTAAAGTTTACCTCGTTTGCCCACGCTTTCTCGCAGTCCCTCGCTCTCGCTCACTTTACGATAACGCGTGGGATCACCAGAAAGTGTGGTCGTTCCCCTGCTACACTTTCGTTTAATTGTGGGAAATCCCCTTAGTCTTATTAAGGAAACAAAAACCCGAAAACATTTCCGTTTATCATCGGGGTTGGTTTCTTGTCACTTTATAACACAAATCTTCGATAAAGTGAGGGAAAAGACAATGACAATGATTGTGTTTTATTGTATTGTATAATGAACTTTTATCATCCCACTAGTGAGAGCGCGTCGCCACAGTGAGAGCGTCATCTATCTTAAATATATATATATATATATATATATATATATATATATATCTATCTGCCTGCCAGTGGAATTGTTTTCCTATCAAAGTCGATTTTTCTAAAGAATTTTGCCGTTTGTTGCGATGGGTTCTAAGCGCGCACGGGACCTCAGTTTATCGTCTCATCCGAATGACTAGCGTCCAGACCACCACTCAAGGTCTGGTGACAGAACAGAAAATACTGGCGAGTGTGGGTCGAACCAGTCCTCTCAGATTCTCTCGCTTCCTAGGCGGACGCGTAAGTCTACATTCACATTTAAGCCCAGCCTGTTGCTGACAGGGAACTGTTCGTACGCCATTCTGTGCTTCCCTGCCATGATGCCGGCGGTGAGTGTTCACACAGGCCACCTGCCAGCACCTGTCAGCTTTTTTATCTTTTTTTTTTTTTTTTTGATAGATTCGTCTCGTATCAGATGGATGGCTGATCAAGGTACGGAACTCTTCAATGATACCAGCAGCGTGAATCCCAGTAATATCAGTTCCTCTATTTGGAGCGCGAGCGCCGCATTATTTATAGAAGACAGCAACTGGCTATGTCTGACTTAAGCGTGTTGCCGTGTCCCACTGACGGCAGGTTGCTGTCAGCAACTGGCTAGACTTAGTGTGATGGTAGCTTTACCTTTAAGCTAATACTCCGTGCGTGCATGTATGTATGTATATATGTATGTATAAGGATCTCTAGTGATATATTGTAAAAACTGTGTTCAGTTCTAAGAGAGGGGGGTTATGCAGCAGACAGAGGATATAGGATCAACTAATGATGCACTCACTCACTCTCTCCTCACATCAATAGCAGGGCCACATGGAGTGGTTTTTATAGAGTGTTTACGTTTACAATATACATGGGAAATCAGTACACACACTAAGCAGTTCACCCTACTTAGCAAAAGCAACTTTATTTAAGCAACACACACTAAAGCAACACACACTGCCTACTTCAAGTACTTCCTACAAGCAGCGCAAAGTAAAAAGTTCACCCTACACCTAAAGAAGCACACCTGGAACACAAACACAAAACCAAAACCCAGGTCAGATAAAATCTCAAATATCTGGATATCACTGACATAAAAGGCCTATACCCTCTCAGCACCTTTCATCACATATCCACCAGTATGCACTCCTCTCACACATAGATCGATGTGAGGAAATACAAGTTTCATCAAGCTTACCTGCCACCAGCAGTGACATACCAATTACCATACTGTGTACAAAACATATCACTGACCAATAAAACCAACTCATGTTACCCATCATTCAATTAAACTGTGTGTTACCATTTCCAAACAAAATCTCTTTGCCTTCACAAAGTGTCCAACTGACACAAGTACATGTATGGAAATTATTACTTCCAACATATCTCTGGTAAACAGCAATGTGCAACAACATAGCACTGACCCTCAATGCTCTCATAGTTAATCAACTAATTATCCACATTACACTGTGCTTTCCCACTTTGTCTGAACAAAGTAAACCACTGGCACAAAACACAACTCCTACACATGTTACCACAACTACCAACAAATCAAACGTGTTCCACAACACTTGCTGTTACCCCCATGTGCACACACACACACATGAAAAACCCTCAACACACACTGACATTGTGTTAGCCTATAGATCTGTTCAGTTCACACTAAACCAACACCACCTACTATACAAAACAAGTAATACATCAAAAATACAGAACAAGATATCTGTAACCAAACAGAAGGGGGGGTGTGGGGGGGGGAACTCAAAAGATTTAGGCCAGTACTTCTCTCAGTGGGTAGCTTTCACACATTAACCCCTTTTCTTTCCACAAGCCACAAGATCAACTTAAACTGGCTGTTCGCTGACACAAAACATTGTTCCCAACAAAACTTAGTTATCAACATAGCATAAAACCATTACAAGTTGTGTACTCACAGCCCAACAGGGATTTCCTTGCACTTCACATCACCGTTCAGTCAGTCAGCCTGTGTCAGTGTTCAGTTCTTCTGGGAGACAGCTAAGAACTGGCTGTGCTGATTGGTTTTATCCCTTCCCACAACATACTATGCATACTTATGCAAGCTACAACACTCACTCCCCCAACTTGTTGAACTGAAATAACCAATCTTTGCTTGTCCTTGTGACCCTATGTGAATGACTGACAGATTCACTGCTTAATCCCAATTCGTCCAATTCAACAGATTGATCTGATTCGCTACAATTCAACCCACTTGTTTCTATAACATTCTGTGATGACAAGTTCACCCGTTTACGTCACAAAGAGATTGGGGAGACAGGACAATGCAACCCTGGGCCAGTTAGTTGGCTTGATCAAAGTTCGCATTAGCATAAATTCTCCTTAGTTTACGTTCCGAAGTCCCGCCATCTGGCTGAGCCGTGTTGGCGAAAGGGGAGATGGGGAACGCCTTGAAAGACAGGCCGCCGCACGAGATGTTCTGCTCAGCACGGAGATTGCGGCAGACCTCACACAACCGCACGTGTTCCTACAGCTGGGACTGGTGACACGGTGTCGTGGACCAAAGGCGCCGACTAGGGAGTTGGGTGAGGAGGGGGGTGGGGGGGGGGGGGTGGAAGGAGGGAGGGTGGCGTGGTGTCGGCACAACCACAAAGACTGGACTGTGGATGGAGCGGGAAGGGAGATAAGAAGGAGGGGTGGGGGGGGGGGTGCTTGGGGCCAAGGGGGGGAAGGGGGTGAAGGGATGGGGAGGGAAGGGGGACAGAGTGTGGGTGGTGGGGGTGACACTGCTGGCACACTATAACATACTATATCATATAACAATGTTTGTTGCAGTTCTTTATTTTCTGTTTGGTGTTAAAAAAGGAAACAAAAAGATTAATTGAAAAATTGAATAATGTTCTCCTTCGAAGTGAAGCGCTACTGCACAGTATGAGAAGGTGCTTTCAGCGTAATAAAGCATCTATCAATGTGTTTATTGTATGCGTGCTAAGCGCGTGAAACTGATACCTTTCTATTGTATTACGCATGAAACATATCATTGCGATTCACCAACCAAATTCAACATCGTAACTACAGCAAATGACAAATAGTATAACTCGACCATAAACATATTTCAAGACCTGAACTATGTTTCGTTTCTGGCAATAACATCCAAACAAAATAACTTTCTTTGTGATCTATACACACACAAAAAAAATGTTTCACAATGCTACACCCTCGCGAGTGGAGTGTGAAAACGGGACCAAAATAAGTTTTGTTTTCTGTGATGCTACTTTTCCTGTCACATTTATTTATAATGTTCTTCCTTTACATGTAGATCATTTTTCGTTACAGGTTTTATATCATCATTGATAGGGTTAATATCATCTGTGGAGATCATTCTGTTCTAGCTTAGTCATTCTTTTCTTCGAGGCTGTCACTGGGTTGGAAGCTGTTAGCGCTGCAGTCTTGTACAAAGAACGTCTGCATTGAAGTCGAGTCCGTTTGCTGATTGGAGTCCTGTCTTTCTTTGTCGTAACGTTGTGGTCACTGTTCACATCATCATGCACAACTGGTGGAGCGGGGGGGTAAAGGACGACACCTTCCTGTGCTGGTTTGGCAGAGTCCGAGTCCTGGAGGAGATGAGACTGTGAAGGTGGGGGAAGGTCCTTACCAGTAGGGTCAGATGAAAAGACCATCTGAGTCAGATTCACGGAAGGCTGTGTAAGGGAAAAAAAATCTCAGAAACAGCACTTATAAGCCTATATAAGGTTCCAGTAAGGAAAGTGAAAGTTTATTTTTAAAGTTTTTGTCACGCAGAAAATTGACAATGAACTTTTCTTTTTCTTTTTTTAATTTCACATTCCCAAGTGTCCCATTGCGGGCAATCGATTCCTTGGCAAAGTAATGTTCCATGTGGATGCGCAGTAAAATATAGAGTAAAAGTGATGGACTTTGTTGACTGGAAAAGAATACGGAAAGAGAGAGACAGAGAGAGAGAGAAAGAGAGAGAAAGTGTGTGTGTGTGTGTGTGTGTGTGTGTGTGTGTGTGTATGTGAAAGAGAAAGTGTGTGTGTGTGAGTACGTTTGCGCGTGTGTGTATGCGTGTTTGTTCATGGGTGCGTGCGTGCGTTTGCGTGTGTATCTCTGTGTGTATCTGTGAAAAGAAAATGCGTGTTGTCCATTAGCTTTCAATTGCGAAGGACTGTAGCTGCATCGCAAGGTTTATTCCTGTTGTTTGCTATTGTGCTTAGAATATATGTTCGGGAGATCTGAATGAGTGTGTAATATAAAAAAAATCAAGTTTTTCCCCCTTTTATTTCGTGCCTTTTCATTTTGCTTCTCTTTCCATTTCTTCTTTTTTTTCTGTCACCGTCTTCATCCAGTCGCTGCCCTTCCCTCTCACCCACTAACATTGTCTTCACTTTGTGAGATGGTTTTGATATGTGGTTTTCATGCTTCTGTGCATTCATGTTTTAAAGCATAGGCTATACGTTTCATAACCCTCAGCCTTTCGTCAGCTGATCTCTCGTCTGTGAACTGTTCTCGATAATGTCCTGTCCGCTTTGGAGTTGAAAGCGACTTGTGATGTTAGAAGGTAAGGTGAAAGTTGAGCATGGGTGTCGTAGTTGTGTGTGTGTGTGTGTGTGTGTGTGTGTGTGTGTGTGTGTGTGCACGTGCGCACGAGCATGTTTGCTTCATCGATTGACTACGCTCACCCACGAAATACAGCTACTACATGAAATACACGAATACACTATGTCTTTGTATTTTCACAATCGAAATATGATTGTCACCCTTCTTGTTGTCAGGTGTTGATTCGTGAGCACAATGTCCTCTGACTTCAGTTTTCTTCTGGTCTGATAAAAGAAATCGTTGGTTCATTACTTGTTTGCAGTTACCTGAATCATACACACGCATACCCGTGTGTACCTGCATGTGTCCAAGTGCACTGGGTGTGAGGAGCAAAGTGTAAGTAGGTATATATGCAGTAGTAGTAGTGGTAGTAGTAGTAGTGGTAGAGACTGGCATTTTTGCCTTTTGGCTTCGCGGCCCATAAACGTCCTCTCTTTGTATGAATAACTTTTTAGTTTGCATTGCATGCCTCGTTTTAGATATATCAAAACAATTATTCGTCAAATTTATAAAACGTGTTACCGAAGTTTGGATCGCAGTCCAGAAAGTTCTTAAAACTGTTAGTATCGTTTGCGCAGTAAAGATGTACGGATGTGCGCCGGTGTTGGAAAGATTTCATGTTTCCCCAGCCTCCTCACGTTGCTTTTTGGTTCGTGTCTGTGAGGAAAAGGAAATATAGTAATGATTATAAAAAAAAAAAACAAAGAAGACTTAGTAGTGGAAATGTATAGTTAATTCATGTGTCACAGAAAACACACACACACACACACTCACACACACATACACATGCACACACACACACACACACACACACACACACACACACACGCACACACACACACACACACACGCACACACACACACACACACACACACACACACACACACGCACACACACACACACACACACACACACACACACACACAGAGAGAGAGAGAGAGAGAGAGAGAGAGAGAGAGAGCAAGAACAAAAAACCTCAACCACTTCAAACCTCAGCTACTTGTATGCTACACTCACGGGGAACGATATCTCTTGTGCAGTCATTTATCTACATTATTCCCAATCTGTGCACTGCGATTATAATGAGAAAAGGAGACTTTTGTCCTCGTGTGTGCATGGTAATGACCTAACTTGTACATGTGCGTGTCTGTATGCTTTTGTGCGCGATATGTAAACTGATTTTGTTTTTGTTTTTCTTCGGGTGCGCTCTTCAGACACTGTGACCAAATGGAATCCATTGGAGATCCAGAAATCTCGGATGTGAAGATAGAGATTGATGTTGCTGAAGAACCACAACCACAATGGATGAATCAAGATCCATTTCCAGGTACAGTGAATTTCCAGTTATCGCCTTTTATTCTTCGTCAGTTATGCGTTTACAGAAATAATTTGTTACCCTCCCTCATATGAACGCTCTTTTTCACTTACTAAGGTGATCGTGTTAATACTCAATCTTAAAAAGAAATACAAGAAAGTCCAGAAACCAAACCAGACGTTGAACTCATACGAAGTAAACCCACAAGGAAAGGACATGATGGAAAAAAGGAAATGTTTCAGTCTTTAAGAAATTAGACAATCTCTGGCACTCTCTTACACACTAAATTGTTTTTGAATGAGTGTCGCTCGAAATCCTCGGGCAGGTAAACCGTTTGGGTACTTCCTATGGCTCTGCGAGGTCCGCAGTTCGAATTTTCGATGGGATCAAAGGAAAGTAGAAGGACGAAGTGTGGTTCGAGTCTCCAATGTTTGCATTCGTGGAGAGCTGGTCATGTCTTACATCTTTAGAATAGACATATATACATAAGATCAGAAAACACGTGAAACATTTTATAGTAGGTATACATGTCAGCGTCTAATGTGATTTTGAAACGTGGCCAAAATCGAGCATCCACGCAACACTAAAAACGTAGTATAGCTGCCTAAAGAACGGGATGAAAACGGCGATGCACATGAATGTCGTCTCTTAAAAGAAAGGTGCAGCCTACGAATGCAAGCCAAAAAATGGTTGTCATCCTCGTCATTGAACACACACAAATGCACACGCTGAAATGCACACACACACACACACACACGCATGCGCGCACGAACACACATACGCATTAGCCCTACCCACCCAACCCCACTCATAACCACACCAACCTCACTCTTTCTCATCCAACTTATTCTCACACACGCGCACGCCCATGCACGCGCGCAGATACCTAAAACCAAGATGTACGCAGAATCATATGGTTTGCAGTCAACATTACTGGAAATATATGATTCTTCAATATTTTTTCCAAGTCTTATTAATTCACATCACAACTTATTTTATATTACGATTCTTTTCTTTTTATTCTGCAATACTTACGTATCTAAACTCGACCCCCAGGTCACCAACGGTACACTTTTGGTATTAAATCAAGCTCAGTTTGTGTTCTTACTGTCAAACATTTCTGTGGCACATCCTACACATACATCTACACTACTATGGTATTTTCGAACCAGCTTTGCCTTGGACTGAAAGCGATCTTTCAAGTCGCATCCAGACAGTCATAATCAATAATCACACTTTACAGCCAACACCTGTCTTGTTCGGAGTTCCACAGGGCTCTGTCTTGGGCCTTATACTCTTCATGATATACACCAACATCTTCTTACACTTATTGAATTAAAAGCCATTTTGTTCCCAATGTACCTATCGCAAATGATACATAGCATTATCGAACATGCCACCCCACAAGAATATGTCAAACTATACAGTTTTTACAGTCATGCATCACAGATGTCAAATCATAGATGACAGATCACAAACTCCAACAAAATGATAATAAAACAGAAGCACTTCTCGCTCACTTGAAGCGCTCCTTTTCTGACTTGCCTCAGCCTTCAACTCTCCTGGTAGGAACATCAGACAGTCCTTTCTCAGTGAGTCCTTTCTCAGCATCTGCGCGTATGTTTCCGATTACATGTCATACGACATACACATCAACCACATTTGTAGGTCAGCATATGCAGCACTCAACAAATCAGCTCCAATCAATGGTATTTAACCACAGAAATCACAAAGACATTAGTTTGTTCTTTTGTCCTATCAAGACCAGACAATTGAAATAATCTCCTTGCCGGCTGGTCCAGGCACTGTGTTGACAAACTTTAAAAAAAAAAAAAAATCAAAACTCACGCTCAATCCCACGAAACGCCAACACATCACTCCCCTACTCATATGATGAATTGGATGTATTCATGTTGTTGTGATTTGGCTAAGTGATGTGAGACCGTGATATTGCCAGTTTAGATTTATTTATACACACTTTTATGTTATTTATTCATAAATTCTTATAGAATTTATTGTACAGCGCGATTAGACCCATCTGAGATGGAGGTATACAACTAGATTAGCCTGCCTTCTTCTTTCTTCTTCTTCTTCTTCTTGTTATTATCATTATCATTATAAGGTGTATTCAGATAGAAATAGAAAGATGGAGAAACCCATAGTTTTGTAACACAATGTGATAATTTCCTATGTCCGTTCTGCTTTCCACCCCCTGTGTTGAAACTAGCAAGAACTAGGGAATGAAGGGATAGCATTGTGCTTTTAAAAAACATGGGATAGGAGAACGACATTCAAAATATAGCATCATTTCAACAATTTAAGCTCTTCATATTATGACTTCGAAAAAGTCGATTAGAGGAAGGTACTGTTGGAAATCTCATTGTTTCCGATGCTCAGTTATGAACCAGTGTGAATTATACAGGAACTGCAACTTTATGGCACTATCGCTACCAAGCACCTTCATTGCAACACGAATCATAAATCTCGTACCTCTCACTTTGATGTCTCCCCACCTTCCCTCACCACCCCCTTCCCCGAACAACGTACTGCACATGCTCTGTACATCCAAATCACATTTGGATTGGTGTAAATCCACTTTGTTAAATGAGTGCAAAATTACATTAAACGGTTGTAAGATCGTACGTAATTATCTGAAATTTATTGAATATCATCCCTTCTGATATGTTGTTTTAAGATACATTGCATTTCCCCCCTCTTTTGTTTATCTGGTGTTGTTTCTTTTCCTTTAAAATCATAGCAAAATGCGAGGAAATTTTGACCATTACAAAAAAGAAATTAAGATAAGATGTGAGACATATTATAGTGAGTGCACTATCATGTCTGTTACAGATCCTGCGATCAGTGACATCGTCAATACCCCGGGTATGACGAGTGCTCATCATAAAACAGAAGCTTGCAGTCAGAGGGCTTCTTTCATTAAATCTGAACCAAACGACAACGGAGACACTTATGAATGTTTGATGAAAAACCCATCTGAAAATATCGTTGACAATAATACATTTCACGTCATTAAGTACCAGACAATAGATAAGACCAAACAAAGAGATGACATTAAACCTGAGCAGAGCACCAGTGTTGAGTTCTTCTCCACATCGATGGATACGTTGAATGGTGTGAATTACGAACAATCCGAGATAAAAATGAAAATCAAAGAGGAAGTTTTTATCAGTACTGATGTAACATATCCACTGATGCATTTGTTGACTGGGGTTGATGGTTTACACTCTGACATGAAATCCTGCAGTTCTACTGTCCACGTGAAGTCAGAGCCATTCACGTACATTGAGCCAGATACCAGGGATGTGGAATGTAATTTCAGGAGAGAAGAAGTTACAGTAAAAGCAAGCGACGACATCCGACTTCAAGCAGTTCCAGCTAACAGTACTATTATAGTTGATACTGAAATGAAAAGAGCGAACATGAACAATGTCGTCGAGATTGAAGATCTCACAGCAGACACCAGCGTTGACATCATGATTGCAGACGCTACGACAAAAACTGTCAGCGATGTAAAATCTGAACCATATCAAGCACACGGTGATACAAGGACTGAAACAATGGAGGCAAGCACAAGCAACAATGCTAAAACAGAATCCATCATGGATGAAATGATGATGGGAATGCCAGCAAACAGATTCAGGTCACTGATCATTTCAAAACTAGATGGGGACACAAATCAACAACTGGACGATGATCAGGTATGTCAAATGATCGGTCGCTTTTCTATGTACTTAGATTTTATTTTTTTCTGTCCACCAAAATGCTCTCGGTAGCATACAAATTTTACGGCAAGTTTAAGATACTGTAAATGTATTAACAATCCTCCCATAACGCATTGTAAATGTAATGTACCTTTCCTCTGTTTATTTAATAAACTTGATTTCTTGTCACCTTGGCTATAATGTTGTCCAGCCTACATGTTTATGATTCATGTCAAAGTGATGAGCTTGTCACAAACAGTTCTATATTTCGCATTTCTTAGTTTATCTATCATACATATATTATGTATCAGAGGTTTCTGTTTCTGCGGTGTGCAGTTCATTGAAGATTAAACTGTCGCGAGATGCACCAGGGAATTCTCATCAAAAGCTATGGTTCCCTGATACGTCATTGTATGCTCTTATACAACATATATAGAGTTATTTTATCACATGGAGAGAAATGTGATTGAACGGCCATTGGTATGGGAATGTTCTGTTTATAGGTGCTGTAATGCAACTGTAATTTACATTTGATTTTTTTTTTCCAGTATGAAGTCGGATGTGAAGCGAGTTTGTTTTGATATGAATCCTTTCTGTTGTTTCTGGTTGTGTGACATGCAGCAACACTGTGTGGCCGAATTAATGTTAAATAATAGGAAAGTGTTTTCTCTTGGTTCCTCCTTTCATTGCTACTGTTCAAAAACGGATATCATATTTGATATATATATATTCACCTTTTCATTCATCACCATCGCCATTGACATCTTTTATGTTACAGGAGAATGAAGAAAAAGAAGAACCTTCATCAACTGATCATCACTCAGGAGTGAAACAGTTAAAAGAGCACAAGATGATTCACACTGGTCAAACACCTTATGCTTGTGATGTGTGCAATAAGACTTTTACACGAGCGGAAAGCTTAAATGTACATGAGATGATTCATACTGGTCAAAAACCATTCGCTTGTGATGTGTGCAATAAGACTTTTACACAAGCGCAAAAGTTAAAAGAACATAAAATGATTCATACTGGTCAAAAGCCCTTTACCTGTGATGTGTGTGGTAAAATGTTTAGGCAAACAAGTAACTTGTCAAGACACAGGAAGGTTCATACTGATCAAAAGCCCTTTACCTGTGATGTGTGTGGTAAAATGTTTAGGCGAGCAAGTAACTTGTCAAGACACAAGAAGGTTCATACTGATCAAAAGATTGAAGATTTCATAGCAGACACCAGCATAGACACAAACATTGCAGACACTACGACCAAAACTGTCGGCAATGTAAAATCTGAGCCATATCAAGCACACGGTGATACTAGGACTGAAACAATGGAGGCAAGCACAAGCAACAATGCTAAAACAGAATCCATCATGGATGAAATGATGATGAGAATGAGAGCGAACAGATTCAGGTCACAGTTAATTCCAAAACTGGACGGGGACACAAATCAACAACTGGATGATGATCAGGTATGTCAAATGGTCGGTTGTTTTTCTATGTACTTAGATTCTTTTTTTTTTCTGTGCAACAAAATGTTTTCTGTAGCATATATATTTCATGGCAAGTTTAAGATACTTTAAATGTATTAACATAACACATTGTAAAAGTAATGCGCCTTTTCTTTGTTTAGTTAAATAAACTTGATTTCTTGTCACCTTGGCCATAATGTTGTCCAGCCTATTTGTTTATGATTCATGTCAAAGTGATTAGCTTGTCACAAACAGTTCTATATTTCGCATTTTTTTGGTTTATCCATCATATACATATCATGTCTCAGAGGTTTCTATTTCTGCGGCGCGTTGTTCATTGAAGATTAACCTGTCACAAAGCTGCTAGTGAGATGCACCAGGGAATTTTGATCAAAAGCAATGGTTCGTTGATACGTCATTGTATGCTATTTAGAGTTATTTTAATCACATGGACAGAAATGTAATTGAGCGGTCATTGGTATGGGAATGTTCCGCTTATAGGTGCTGTAATTCAACTGTAATTACATTTGATGTTCTTTTCCAGTATGACGTCGGACGTGAATCGATTTTATTTTGATATGAATCCTTTCTGGTGGTTCTGGTTGTGTGACACGCAGTTTCACTGTGTGGTCCAATGAATTTTAAATAATAGGAAAGCTTTTTATCTTTGTTCCTCCTTTCATTGCTACTGTTCAAAAACGGATATGACATTTAATATATCTTCACATTTTCTTTCATCACCATCTCCATTGTCACCTTCTATGTTACAGGAAAATGAAGAAAAAGAAGAACCATCATTGACTGATCATCACTCAGGAGTGAAACAGTTAAAAGAGCACAAGATGATTCACACTGGTCAATCACCATATGCTTGCGATGAGTGCAATAAGACTTTTAGACAGATGAGGCACTTAAAACAGCACAAGATGTTTCATACTGGTCAAAAACCATTTGCTTGTGATGTGTGCAATAAGACTTTTGCACGGTCTGGAAGCTTAAAACGGCACAATATGGTTCACACTGGACAAAAACCATTTGCTTGTGATGTGTGCAGTAAGACGTTTACACGAGCGGAACGCTTAAAAGAACATAAGATGATTCATACTGGTCAAAAAGCATTTGCCTGCAATGTGTGTGGTAAAATGTTTAGGAATATAAGTAACTTATCAAGACACGGGAAGGTTCATACTGATCAAAAGCCCTTCACCTGTGATTTGTGTGGTCAGACTTTTAAACGGGTTGCTGACTTGAAAGACCATAAGATAACACATAAGGATTAGGCTGCACAGAACTTGAGTCGAAGCGTGAAACAGAAGAAAGTTATATGGCAAAGAATGTGTTGACAATTGGGAAAACAGGTTCATGTCTTCAGAACAGTAGAAAGCAGAGATGTTTGCTTTTCTGTCCAGCCGAGCACAACGGCAGGAGTAGGACTGTGCACACTATTTGATTCATTCTAGTCATACTTCATTTCTGGAACAGATTTCAAATTTTGTACTTCCCTAACAGGTAGCATATATGTAAATGATTTAGATTTTACATTGTATCTGTCGTGTTGACAGCATTTTATCAGTAGAAGTAATAGAAGCATTGTATTATTGTATTACTAATTTTTATCACAGCAAATCTCTCAGCGTTGAATTCAGGCTGTTCAGCAGGGAGTGCGCCTCGCAACACTGAGAGCGCCATACATTTTCCTGCATGCTGTTTTTGACTCACTTGTGAAAACAAAGTGAGTCTATGTTTTAACCCGGTGTTCGGTTGTCTGTGTGTGTGTGTGTGTGTGTGTGTGTGTGTGTGTGTGTGTGTGTGTGTGTGTGTGTGTGTGTGTCCGTGGAAAATTTAACATTGACATTTTCTCTGCAAATACTTTGTCAGTTGACACCAAATTAGGCATAAAAATAGGAAAAAATTCAGTTCTTTCCAGTCATCTTGTTTAAAACAATATTGCACCTCTGGGATGGGCACAAACAAATAAATAATGAAGCCTAATTATATGCAAACTGCATTTACTGTTATATTTATATTTTTTGTATTCTCTAAACTTGGCACTTTGATCTGATATTCTGACCCAACAGCAAGAGCAGTCATTATTATCATTTTTTGTTCAAACAGGAACTTCTTTTGCTAAGCATGGAAGTTTTATTTATTTTGCAAAGGTTTTGGTACATATAGTAAAAAAGGGAAATTACTCTGTAAGTAATGCTAGGGGACTTAATTTGCTTTAAACTGATCTTTCTCATCTTAAACATTACATTTTGAAATTATACTCAATACATAAAAAGCTTGGATTTTTTTAAAAAGTGTATCACAAGTGAGTCTTGAAGGCCTTGTTTAAGATTATTTTTATCTTTATTCGTTTTTCTATCGAGTAGTAGTAGTGGCGGTAGTAGTAGTAATAGTTATAGTAGTAGTGTTGATTCTTACATAAAGAGTATATCTGATCAGAGACCAATGTTAAAGTGCTTTGTAAACACAGAGCCAGTTGCACAACAGGCAAGGGAGAGCTTCCATTACGAGCTCATCATTCAGTTAATTCATTTGGGCGAAAGTCACGAGCACGCACTGACATCTATATTACAGTGGTTAATTTTCTTTCTGATTTTTGCCAGAGACGCTGTTTTTGTTATGTTTCCATGGGTTTCTTTTTGTTTCTATTTTGTCACCTGTGCTACAGCCCTAAAAGCACTTTTGTAGTCAGCTGTACTATAATTAACATGATTGTGACTAATTGCAAATGATTATGGTATACTATAACTTTGATTTGAATATCTTGTTACTTAAAACATTTAACTGATTGTGACTAATTGCAAATGATTATGGTATACTATAACTTTGATTTGAATATCTTGTTACTTAAAACATTTAACTTTTAATTGCATGTATGTCGTATGTGATGCAATTCAATAGATGAAGTGTTTTATTAATTCTGTATTTTTTAATGTGAAATGGTCTTAAATTACGGCTAACTTGTTCGCATACTTCCATTGTGGCCGTGTGTGTGTGTGTGCTTGTGTGTGTGTGTGTGTGTGTGTGTGTGTGTGTGGAGAAGGAATTTTTGTTTAATGTCCCGTCACACATATCGGTGATTGAAGACATTTTGTTAAAGTATTATCGGTTAGAAGGGATGGGAGATGTGGATGAATGGAGGGTTGGGGGAAACTGGGCAAATGAGGGTAAAAATGTGGGTGAAATTTGGAAGAAAAACAAAACAAACAAAAAAACCCTCTAAATACAGTTACAGAAAATTACTTAAAGGACTTCGTAAAAGAGATGTCGTTAAACTGACAAGAGAAACAACTGATTATGAATGCAAAAAGTCAAAAACATCAACGTTATCAGTAACTTGTGAAGACACACTTTCGTGTACAAAAGGCTTCATCAAGCTACAGTGAAAAATTATATGCTCAATTGTCAGGTTACTAAAGCATATACACTTGACATTAGAACAATACTTGGTCCGTAATGAATTTGATAATAGTCTGAGAACTAAGCTCAGAATTGGTCTGCGAATCGGACCAAAGTCTGAGAGAGTCAACTGACGAGGTTTTAGACTTAATTCAAGCACCTATAAAAGTTTCTTTCTAGTATATTGCTTATTTCCTTGTATGACAATGGGCAATATACTTTTATACTATCTGCATGATTTTTTGCTCCCCTTTTTGCTGCCCTGTCTGCTTGGTCGTTATAACGGAATCCAGTGTGGGATGGTATCCAACAAAAATCAACATTTGTACCCTTCACAAATAGGGAGTGCAATAAATACCTAATTTCAAACAATAAATCTTCTCTTTGATTATTCTCAAAAAGGAGCAAACCTTTTAAGACAGATTGAGAATCAACACAAAATAGGATATTACTTACTATGATTGGTATATCAACAAGATGATTTAAAGCCATAAGGATGGCCACCAATTCAGCTGCAAAAATCTATGTTATCATCCAGGACCGAGCCATCAGTGTAAACTTTTAAATGATAATCAAAATTTTCTTCTAATTCAATTCTGACAGTTGCTGCTATTATATGTGGAGATTCTCCTTTTGTTGTGTCAGAAGCACATATGTTGAGGTTTGCTTTTGTTAACTCCCAGGGAGGGACAGGTGGCACCAGAACACGAGGTGCCATATCATGCAAATCAATGTATGATGTGTGTGTGTGTGTGTGTGTGTGTGTGTGTGTGTGTGTGTGTGTGTGGTCTCCCTGTTATGCATATCATTTTTCTTTCCACCCTCTCTCCCTTTCATCTAGTTTGTACACCCATCGTCTTCAGCCCCTCATTTTAGATGACTATATATCAATTGTAATCCTACGAGGAAGATAAATCATTTGAAATATCCGTATTCGGACTGTCGTGTTTTATTGTACATTTCATAATGTGTTGATAATGTACTGTGATGTTAAAGTCCCACACGCTTCCTTTCCTTCCCCCCAACTCTGTCCCGCCATTTTCGTGTGAGTGTTTTTGATTTAATGATAGAATGCCTGTCTTATTATTTCAAACTTAGTATTTCTTGGAAAAAGCTAATAATTTCCTTATGATCAGCCTGAAGGCGAATTTATGTACTCTTTTTCAGACAATAAAATGATTGATTGATTGATTGATTGATTGATTCATTGATTGATTGATTCATTCATTCATTCATTGGTGATATGTATTGTTAAGGGCTGAGTGCTTGCTAAACATGGGACCACAGTGTACTATTTCATCTGAACAACTAGCTTCCAGACCACACCACATAGTCCAGCGGAGGGGGAGAAAATGCTGCGTGCATGTGATTCGATCCTGCATCATCAAATTATATCGCTCCTCTGGCAGATACGTTAACACTAGGCCTCTACTCCATAAAATAAAGAAATAATGCTGATCTGAAAATACACAAGATAAGCTCACCAGCATTAAGATATGTAAGATTTTGAAGTCTGTTATTTCTTTTGTTCGTCCATTTCATTCTTCACAGTATGCTATTTGTTTAGATTGTCTGATTGATACTATACATTTTGATGATGATGAACATAAATTACAACATGCAAAACAAGGGTATGGAGAATCAGTTGTATTCAAAACGTCGAAATCAAATTGCCAGCCTTGCCATATCTTCCCTCCATAGTCAGGGTCTGGGCTGGGGAGTTATCCAAAAAGAAGGGATGTCTTTCAACATTACAAAAACAACGAGAGAAGAAATAGTGTACGTCGGATAGTAATGTACGTCGTATAGTAACATGCAACATGAAGGCAAACACAGAGAACAGACCAAAAAATGAACAGCCTACAATTATTTGTAGCAGCAGTGGAACACTTTTCTTGACAACCATGATATGTAAGAATCCAGAAGTCCTCCGCAGCTGAGGCTTGCTCCCTGAACGAAGTCCGCATGCTGTCCGTGAAGGTCCCTTTGGACACGATGCAACATCACGAGCAGTAGAAAAGGATCAGAAAAGGGCGAGTGTAGGGGGATTAGAAAATGAGAGGGAGCAGGGGGTCTGTGTCCCTGAACTAATTCTGTCTTTCAAATCGTGAAGCCCTAAAGTACCCCCTCCCCAACCTTCTTTTTTCAAGGAGGGCGGGAGGAGGGGGGGTGGGGACAGTGAACGACAAACTAGACAGTGTTGACTCTGCACAATCCAAAGCGTCAGATCTGTGTGATTGCAATTCCTCCCTCTCACTCCCCGGGGAGAAACGATCGTTGCTACATCAGCTGCTGGAAATCAGACATAGAAAATTTAATTAGAAAAACGATATCAGTATGCTCATATGCTCGTGTAAGTATGTGTGTGTTCAGAGCTATTATGTCTTGTGTGCAAGGAATCCAGAGAGGATTAAGTTCATTTTGTTTCGAAATGTCCTGCTCCAGCAGACCGAGTTGAATTTATCCCCAAGAAATATTATACATATCCATGTCTGTTTAGATTATGTTTATTGATGTCATCAAATGATAATGAAACAATAATATTATGTAGTCTGTCTTTGCATTTATTTCGAGCACTTCAACTAAGAGAAGGTCTTGTATCCTAATATGGTTATGCTTATTGTGTTTACACAGTTGTAGAAACATGTAAAACTCTGTTATCGCTCCCTGTCCATATGGGGCTATGGCCTTCAATGAATAAATCATCTGAAATCTGAAATCTCTCTCTCTCTCTCTGATTTATCATGCTGACCTTTTCCTTCCCCACACAATGGGCAGTTATTTCCCCAACTGCCATCCCCATCCCTGCCTCACCTGGGGCGTTTTGTTCCCAGTGAGATTGTAGTCTGGGTCAGATGTCAACTTGCCTGTGACAGCTGTGGAGAGCAATGAAGTGGCGTGTGAGCAGAGAGAATGGATGAAAAGTGCAGAAGTTTGAGACAGGTGCCGGGGCTATGGGTAACAAGGTAATTAGGTTCGTTCCAGGCTGGTTTCATTCAGTTCATGGTGTCAGACTGACCACTTTAAAATCATTTTCTGTATATCTGCTTGTCTGTCTGTCTGTCTCTGTCTTTGTCTCACTCCCCCCCTCCCGCCTCTCACTCACTCACTCACTCTCTCTCTCTCTCATAATTATTTGATTGGCTTGTTGCAATTTTATCTAGTCAAACAATTCTTCTGTTGAGCAGTTGTAGCATGATTAGATAAATGAATATATATATATATATATATATATATATATATATATATATGCGTGTGTGTGTGTGTGTGTGTGTGTGTGTGTGTGTGTGTGTGTGCGTGCGTGTGTGTGGAAAGAAACTGCATTTTTTATATTCCGTGTTCAGCGCTGTCCCATGCGGCACATTTCTTAGTGGCCAGAGGGCCCCACACCATACAACAATAACGTGTCTCTCCATGCATACACATAGTTATGCTGTGTTCTGTTGTATACTGCTGCTAGTACAACATGTCCCAGCATACCTGAATATTCGTAAGAATATATTCTTTTTTTCCCCTTCTTTCAAACACTGTGGCTTCTTGATTCTGCTTCTTGCTTTCCATTCCATTTCATTATTTCCAAGACAAGGCTTTGAAATTTTCTTTTATGTACCACCTGGTGACATTGCAAACGTGCACACAAGCAATACAAAAACTGAAAAACCGGCAACGTGTGCAAACAAGCAAATGCATACTAATGTTTTATTTTCACTTGCAATAGACAACATTATTTTCCCTGTGAACAGATGAAATTATCTCGAAAAGAAACACGTATCCTCCCCCTCTGATTCCACCTCCATTCGGTCCCTGTCACCCACCAACTTTACGTGCACAGTGTGAGCGGTTTTCACTTGTGATTTTCATGCTTCTGAAAGTTCATGTTCTGAAGTTTATATTCCCCCACTCGTCCACCCCCCAGTTGACATTCCGGGTGTGTACTGCTCTCAGAACTGGTTGTCTTTCATTCCGTTTATAAGCTCAAAGTGACGTGATTTTGGAAGGTAAGGTGACAATAGAGGATAACATTCTGTAAGTGAAAATCGAGTATAGTTGTCTTCTGATTCCCTTGCTCTGGTATGTGTGTGTGTGTGTGTGTGTGTGTGTGTGTGTGTGTGTGTGCGTGTGCGTGCGTGTGTGTTTGCGTGTGTGTGTGTTTGTGTGTGTGTGTGTGTGTGTGTGTGTGTGTGTGTGTGTGTGTAAGCGCACGTCCAATTTGCACTTAATTGCATGTCCTCTGATGTAAAAATACAGATAGTTTATTCATTTTGTATGTATTTAGGTATAGACTGCAAGTGCATATCCATTTGTACACACATGTGTCCAAATGACTGCTTATGGGTGTGTGTGAATGTGCACTATGTGAGAAAGATTTCCTTTTCTCCCATTCCCACCACTCTTCTTTGTGCTTTGTATTTGTGAGAAAAATAAATGAGGCAGTGTTAATACATGCAAAATAAGTTCGAACGGAGAAAATATAAATCAAGTTGTTCGTTACAGATAAAGAAATAAAATGATAAAAAGAACTTCCAATCTCACCACGCAGCGGCTCACACGCTGCATGAATGGGAAAGAACATTGTGGTTTCTTACATAGCATTCTCTACACATTTCCCTATGCACAGATTTATGCCAATGTCAAGAGGAGACAATCATCCTTGTTCATAGATGATAATGACGTTGTTTGTGTGTATGTATGTGTGTGTGTGTGTGTGTGTGTGAATATGTCCGCGCGCGCGCGCGTTTGTGTGTGTGTGTGTGTGTGTTTAAATGTGTTTGTGTGTGAGTGTGCGTGTGAGCGTGAGTGTATGTGCGTATGTGTGTGTGTGTGTGTGTGTGTGTGTGTGTTGTCTAGTACACATAAATGAATTTTGTTCCGGACTTCAACGTGTTTTCCGATATATGTTTCAGACACTGTGACAACATGGATTCCATTGAAGATCCAGAACTGTCGGATGTGAAGATAGAGATTGATGTTGCTGAAGAACCACAATGGACAACTCTAGATGCATTTTCAGGTACATTGGTTTCCAGTTATCGCATTTTAAACTTCATCTTTATTTCCTGAATGCAAAGTCTTCATTTCGTCACCTTTCCTCACATAAACATGTCTGTTTTCAATCACAAAGGTTATCCTGTTAATACAAAATATCAAGAACACCAAAGAGTCACAGAAGTCCAGAAACCAAACGAGACGTTAAAGTCGTAAGAAGTATGTGCATAAGGAAAGGGTAGGGCAGGAACAAAAGGAAAAGTTTCAGTCTTTAAGGAATGATACATTCTCTGGCAATGTCATACCTGCTAAATTATATTTGAATGAATATAGCGCGAACTCGTTGTGCGGTTTAAACGTTTGGTTCTTCCCACGGTTATGAGTTGTCCGTGAGCCGAATACTGGATGGGAAAAAGAAAAGTAAAATAAAGGAGTCAGGTTCAAGTCTCCGAGGGCAGCATATGTGGAAAATTATACATGTCAATACCATTAGAATGGGGACATACTACATATCACACACCAGATCAGATAGCACGTGAAACACTTTGCAATCCTTGTCAGTGTCCGTTGTGTTATAAAAACGCAGCAATGTCCAACATCCACCCACAACTGTAAACGTGGTGTCGCTGCGTAAATAACGGAATGAAAACGTCTATACAAGTCGCAGACTTCGAATCTGGACAATAAACACACACACGCGCTCGCACACACACACACACACACACACACACACACACACACACACACACACGCACGCACGCACGCACGCGCGCGCGCGCGCATGCATGCACAAACACAAATATGTACTTACCTCCTCCCCCATCCCTGCACACACTCATCACCAACCACACCAAACTCATTCTTCCTCACCCAACATGTGCTCACCCTACTGATGCTCATTGCGCACAGGCACGCAGATATCTGACACCAAGAAAACATATGCTGAATTAAATGGTTTGCTGTCTACCTTACTTGGAATATAAGAGTCTTCAATATTATGTCATATTATCTTATTGGTTTACATTACTACTTGTTTTACATTACGATTTTCTAACATTCATATAACAAAACAATATTGTCTAATAATTATACCAATAGAAACGTTGGGAGACCCAGAACCTTTTTGCACAATATTCTATGAACGTTCTGCTTTAGGAAAATGTTTTATCTCATATATTGCATTTTCCCCATCTTTTGTTTATCTGTTGTTTCATGTCCCTCAAAATCTTAGAAACATACAAAGACATTTCGACCAAATAAACTTAAAATAATAAAAAAATAAATTAAATTAAATTCTTTGTGATGGACATGACAATACTACATTTTATAATGAGTAAACACCCGTGTCTGTTACAGAACCTGCAATCAGTGATGTCAATACCACGGGTATCACGAGTGCTCATCACACAACAAACCCTTACAGTCAGATGGCTGCTTTCATAAAATCTGAACCAAACGACAACGGTGACACTTGCGAATCTTTGAAGACAGACCCAACTGAAGACAACGTTGACAGTAATACATTGCATGAACTTTATTACCAGACAATAGACCAAACCAAACAAAAGGACAGCATTAAAACTGAGCAGAACACTGGTGTTGAGTTCTTCTCCACATCGATGGACTCATTGAATGGCGTGAATGGAGAAAAATCTCAGATAAAAATGAAAATCAAAGAGGAAGTTTGTATCAGTACTGATGAATCACACCCACTGATGACTGCGGTTGATGGTTCATACTCTGACATGAAATCCAGCAGTTCTACTGTCCACGTGAAGTCAGAGCCATTCACTTACATTGAGCCAGATACCAGGGATGTCGATCGTAGTTTCAGGAGAGAAAAAGTTAAAGCAAGCGATGACGACCAACTTCAAGCAGTTCCAGCTAACAGAACTATTATAGCTGATACTGAAATGATAAGAGCGAACATGAACAACGTCGTCAAGACTGAAGATGTCATAACAGACACCAGCACTGACATCGTGACTGCAGGCGCTACGACAAAAATTATCAACAATGTAAAATCTGAGCCATATCAAACACACGGTGATACAAGGACTGAAACAATGGAGGCAAGCACAAGCAGCAATACTAAAACAGAATCCATCATGGATGAAATGATGATGAGAATGACAGCCAACAGATTCAGGTCACTGATCATTTCAAAACTGGATGGGGACACAAATCAACAACTGGACGATGATCAGGTATGTCAAATGGTCGGTCGCTTTTCTTTTTACTTAGATTTTCTTTTTTCTGTGCACTGAAATGTTCTCTGTAGCATATATATTTTACGGCAAGTTTAAGACAGTTTAAATGTATTAACAACCTTTCTCATAACACATTGTAAAAGTAATGTGCCGTTTCTCTGTTTAGTTAAATAAACTTGATTTCTTGTCACCTTGGCTATATTGGTGTCCAGCCTATATGTTTATGATTCATGTTGATGTGTCGTTCGTCTCCCCGACAAAGGGGCACTGCTGTGTGTCACCGACACGGAGTTTCGTTTATAGGTGGTGTTTCAGGCGGTTGTGACCTGTCCTGAGCCTGAAAATGGCTACATGCTCTCGATGAGTCAGCAGGTAGTGCGGGTCTGCTCTGTTGTGGCATGGATGCTGCTGCTTCCACTTGTTCTGCAGTTTGGCCTTAATGATGGTCCTGGATTCAGAGTAGTTGGTAGACCTGTCCATCTGCTCTTTTGTAGTGCCTTCCTTTGTCAGGGTGTCAGCAGTCTCGTTGCCAAGCACGTTGCAGTGGGAGGGAATCAACTGCAGGGTGACTGTGTGACTTGTGCAGAGGGGGGCAAGAGAGAAGGAGAGATCGTTGAGTTCTGGATCTCTGTTGGACCAAAGGGCCTGCACGATGGACAGGGCGTCGGTCAGGAAGACAACGTTGTGGCTGGCGTAGGGGCTGGCCTCGATGTGGGCTGCTGCTGTTTTCAAGGCTTCTGCTTCGGCTCTGTAATTGGTGGAGTACAGGCCGGTAGCGAGGCAGATCTGTTCTTCTCTGCCTCCTGGATATTGAACATAGACTCCTGCCCCTCCATTCCAAATGGCATCTGTCGCAGAGCCGTCGGTGTAGACATGAGTCCAGAATTCTTTGGGGAACTGGGTGTAGAGGTGGTCAATGGTGAGGGACTTTCTTTCAGGGCCGCTTTGAGAATCGTTGAGGCCAACACCAGGGATTCTGCACTGGATGAGGGGAGGGGTTCCTTCGCTTCAGGCAGGGACGGCAAGACACCGGGGTATCACTTTGGGGGCATGGTCAAGGATATCCTGATGTTGCCGTTCTAGGATCCTGCTCTGGTGTATGAAGCTCCCTCTCTTCAGCCGTTCTTTTGTTGGCTGGGACAATCTGTCCTTCATGGGGTGGCATTACAACCTCTTGAGCTTGGCAGCCTGGCTATAATGCATTCCAGCCTATATATTTATGATCCATGTCAAAGTGATGAGCTTGTCACAAACAGTTCTATATTTCGCATTTCTTGGTTCATCTATCATACATACATAATGTATCAGAGGTTTCTATTTCTGTGGCACGTTGTTCATTGAAGATTAACCTGTCGCAAAGCTGCTGGTGAGATGCACCAGGCAATTCTCAACAAAAGCTATGGTTCGTTAATACGTCACTGAATGCTGCTTAGAGTTATTTTAATCACATGGACAGAACTATAAATGAACGGTCATTGGTATGAGAATGCTCCGTTTTTAGGTATTGTAATGCAACTATAATTACATTTGATTTTTTTTCCAGTATGAAATCTGATGTGAAGCGAGTTTGTTTTGATATGAATCCTTTCTGGTGGTTCTGGTTGTGTGACATGCAGTAACACTGTGTGGCCGAAATAATTTTAAATAATAGGAAAGCGTTTTCTTTCGGTTCCTCCTTTCATTGGTACTGTTCAAAAACGGATATCACATTTGATATATATTCACCTTTTCATTCATCACCATCGCCATTGTTATCTTTTATATTACAGGAGAATGAAGAAAAAAAAGAACCATCATCGGATGATCATCACTCAGGAGGGAAACAGTTAAAAGAACATAAGATGATTCACACTGGTCAAACACCTTATGCTTGTGATGTGTGCAATAAGACGTTTAGACGGATGGATCGCTTAAATCTGCACAAGATGATTCATAGTGGTCGAAAACCATTTGCTTGTGATGTGTGCAATAAGTCTTTTAGACAGTCTAGATACTTAAAAGAGCACAAGATGAATCACACTGGTCAAAAACCATTTGCTTGTGATGCGTGCAATAAGACTTTTAGCCGGATGGAGCACTTAAATCTGCACAAGATGATTCATACTGGTCGAAAACCATTTGCTTGTGATGTATGCAATAAGACGTTTAGACAGGCTAGATACTTAAAAGAGCACAGGATGATTCACACTGGTCAAAAACCACTTGCTTGTGGTGTATGCAGTAAAGTTTTTAGGCATGCAAGTAACTTATCAAGACACAGGAAGATTCATACTGATCAAACACTCTTTACTTGTGATGTGTGTGGTCAGACTTTTAAACTGGCTGCTGATTTGAAAGACCATATGATGACACATAAGGATTAGGCTGCACAGAACTTGAGCAGAGAAGTGAAACAGAAGAAAATGATTCTGCTATGAAATCGTTGACATTTGGGAAAACAGATACATGTTTTCAGAACAGCAGAATGCAGGGATGTTTGGTTTTCGGTCCAGCCAAGCACAAAGGCGGTAGTAGGACTGTGCACACTATTTGATTCATTTTGGTCGTAGTATTTGTGGAACATAATTCAAATTTCCTTGTTTCCTGGTATGGGTTGGGTTTTTGTTTTTGTTTTTGTTTTTTTGTCACGTGTGCTACAGCCGTAAAAAGCATTTTTGTAGTCAGCTGTACTACAAGCAGCATGACTATGATTGTACACTATAACTGTGATTTTAATATATTGTTACTTAAAACATTTAGATTTTATTTGGATGCCTGTTTATATATATATATATATATATATATATATATATATATATATATATATAATTTCATATGCTGTAATTCAATAATTAAAGTGTTTTATTACTTATGCATTTTCTAATTACGAAGTAGTCTTAACTTGTGGCATGCTCTCCTGCTTCCATTGTAGTCATATATATATATATATATATATATATATATATATATATATGTGTGTGTGTGTGTGTGTGTGTGTGTGTGTGTGTGTGTGTGTGTGTGTGTGTGTGTTCGTCTTCAGTTTAACGTCTTTCCACTTGAAGTGATATTAGACGAAAAAAAAAAAAAAACCGTTGGGGTAGGGGTTGTGGGAGGGGGGTGGGGGGTGAAAGTTCAGTTTCAGTTTCAGTAGCTCAAGGAGGCGTCACTGCGTTCGGAAAAATCCATATACGCTACACCACATCTGCCAAGCAGATGCCTGACCAGCAGCGTAACCCAACGCGCTTAGTCAGGCCTTGAGGAAAAAAAGGTGAATAAATAATAGATAAGCTTACACAAATAAATAAATAAATAGATAAATAAATAATAACTATAATGTAAAAAACAAAGAAAAAAAATAACAATGATGATAAATAAGCAAACAGATGTAAAACATGAAGACACACATTCACATATACACCCACACATGCATAACAAATATGCACCGAACATGCAGTTTCACAGATATGAAAGCACAGTCAAATACATATAAACGTAAATGAGCTCCAACACATACACACACACACCACATACATTACCCTGCACCTCCTCTACCCCCCTCCTCCACACACTCATTTCTAGTCTACGTATCACAGCTTCCACGGCACACACACACACACACACACACACACACACACACACACACACACAGATGAACACTTACTTGTACGAGCACACACACATATGCCCATATCTCCACACACATATATACAAAGATATATATATATATATATATATATATATATATATATATATATATATATATATATATTTATACGTTCCAATATCCTGTTGCTCCCACAGTGTAGGCATGCCTCATCCTCTACCCCACCTCCCCCCACACCCCCACCTCCCCCTCACACACACACACACACACACACACACACTCACACACACACGCACGTGCACAGAACTCTACTGACACTTGTGTACACTTACACTCTCGCGCATGCACAAACGCACTCAAAAATACAGACCCACACATGCACACAAACACACACATACACACACGCACAGAGGCTGCCACTGATTGGCCGCAAGAGGGATGGGAAAAGATCTCTGATGCTAAGAACGTGGCGTCTAGTGTGTTGCTCAGTCTATTGTATTTGGAAAAGCCCACAGAGGTTTTGTTCCGTTTTGAAGAAATTTGCGCAATGTTGGTTTGGAAATGATGCCGATATTTGTTTGATTTGCAAAGCATCGTGCTCTACCTTTCATATTAAACTTGCGGCCACTCCCTCTCTCTGCTTTTATTTCTTTGAGGCGATCGATGGTGTGATGGCCTTGTACCTGTTCGTTTTGGTATTCTTTGACTTTTCTGAGGATTTCCGATTTTCCTAGATGTAGGCCGCTCGTTGGTGTTGCGTTACCAGCAAGTCTGTCAGCTCGCTCATTTCCCTTAACACCTCCATGTCCCGGGCAGTATGACCATGTGAGGTTTTTAATCTGAAAGTTGCGCATTGCCTTATGCCACTCTGGGCTTCCCATTCCGTTTTCAATTTTCTGTATGAGGTTCATTGAGTCGGTTAGAATCATGGCATGTTGGTTTCCGGGCGTATGGATGGACGATAGCCACTGGAGGGCATGTGTCACAGCTTCAACTTCCATCGTTTGGCTGGAGGTTGTGACTTTGGATGAGGAGGGAGTAGAGGAGGTGCAAGGTAATGTGTGTGTGTGTGTGTGTGTGTGTGTGTGTTGGAGCTCATGTACGTTTATATGTATTTGACTGTGCTTTCATGTGTGCTTGTACAAGTAAGTGTTCATCTCTGTGAGTGTGTGCTTGTGTGTGTGTGTGTGTGTGTGTGTGTGTGCCGTGGAAGCCGCGATACGTAGACTAGAAATGAGTGTGTGGAGGAGGGGGGTAGAGGAGGTACAAGGTAATGTGTGTGTGTGTGTGTGTGTGTTGGAGCTCATTTACGTTTATATGTATTTGACTGTGCTTTCATATCTGTGAAACTGCATGTTTGGTGCATTTCTGTTATGCATGTGTGGGTGTATGTGTGAATGTGTGTCTTCATGTTTTACATTTATCCGCTTATTTATCACCATTGTTGTCTTATTTATTTATTTATTTATGTTTTATTATTATCATTTTGTTAGTATTACTAATATTATTACTACTACCTTTTTCTATATTATAATTATTATTTATTTATTTATGCAAGCTTATCTATTATTTATTCCCCCGTGTTTTTTGTTTGTTTGTTTTTTTGTTTTTTGTTGTTGTTTTTTGTTGTTTTTCTCAAGGCCTGACTAAGCGCGTTGGATTACGCTGCTGGTCAGGTATCTGCTTGGCAGATGTGGTGTAGCGTATATGGTTTTGTCCGAACGCATTGACGCCTCCTTGAGCTACTGATACTGATACTGATACTCACCTTTTCATTCATCACCATCGCCATTGTCACCTTTTATATCACAGGAGAATGAAGAAAAAGAAGAACCAGCATCGGATGATCATCACACAGGCGGGAAACACTTAAAAGTCCATAAGATGATTCATACTGGTCAAAAACCATTTGCTTGTGATGTGTGCAGTAAGACTTTTACACGAGCGGAAAGCTTCAAAGAACATAAGATGATTCATACTGATCAAAAGCCCTTTACCTGCGATGTGTGTGGTAAAATGTTTAGGCAAAGAAGTAGTTTGTCAAGACACAGGAAGGTTCATACTGATCAAAAACCATTTGCTTGTGATGTGTGCAGTAAGACTTTTACACGAGCGGAAGGCTTCAAAGAACATAAGATGATTCATACTGATCAAAAGCCCTTTACCTGCGATGTGTGTGGTAAAATGTTTAGGCAAAGAAGTAGCTTGTCAAGACACAGGAAGGTTCATACTGATCAAAAGCCCTTTACCTGTGATGTGTGTGGTAAAGTGTTCAGTCGAGCAGGTAACTTGTCAAGACACAAAAAGGTTCATACTAATCAAAACACCTTTACCTGTGATGTGTGTGGACAATTTTTTAAACGGGCTGCTGATTTGAAAGACCATAAGGTGACACATAAGGATTAGGCTGCAAAGAACTTGAGCAGAAGCGTGAAACAGAAGAAACTGATACTGCTTAGAATGTACTGACAATTGAGAAAACAGGTGCATGTTTTCAGAACAGTAGAGTGCAGAGAGTCCATCAGAGCACAGAGGCAGGAGTTGGACTGTGCACACTTTTTGATTCGTTCTTGTCATTGTTTATTTTCGAACATAAATCAAATTTTGCACTTCCCTTGTTTCCATGGATTTGTTTTTTGTCTATTTGATTTTGTCACCTGTGTTACAGCCATAAAAAGCACTTTTGTGGTCAGCTGTACTATATAAGCATCATGACTATGATTAAATTCAAATATTGTACACTATAACTGTGATTTGAATATCTTGTTACTTAAAACATTTAGATTTTATTCGCATGCCTGTGGTTTACATCTAAATTTCATGTGCCGTAATTCAATCGATAGAGTGCTTAAATCTGTATTTTGTTTATACGAAGTCGTCTTATATTGTGGCTTGTTCTCATACTTGTGGTCCTATGCCTATATATATATGTATGTGTGTGTGTGTGTGTGTGTGTGTGTGTGTGTGTGTGTGTGTGTGTGTGTGTGTTCTTTTTCATCTGGTTCATACCCCCTCCCCTCACCAGTCCGTCATTCTAGATAACTATACATCATTTATAATCTTAAGGTTAAGACGACCATATTAAAATATTTGCATTCCGAACCTTCGTATTTTATTGTATGCATTATAATGTGTTGATAATGTAGTCTGATGTTGAAGTGCAACGCCCATCCTTCCCTTTCCCCCAACCCTGTCCTACAATGTTCGTGTGAGTGCTTTTAATTCAATGATGGAAATAATTCATTTTAAGATTAGTATTTCTTAAAAATAGTTTATATTTTCCTTGTGATGAGCCTGAAGGAAAATTTCTGTACTCTTTTTCAGATAATAAATGGATTGATTGATTGATTGATTGATTGATTGATTGATTATTTGTATTGTTAGGCGGCTGAGGACTCGCTAAATACGGGACCACTATTTATCATTTCATCTGAACGACTAGCTTCCAGACCACACCACATGGTCCAGTGGGGGGCGGGGGGGGGGAGAAATTCTGCGTGTATGGGATTTGATCCTTCATCTTTCGATTCTATCACTCCTCTGGCAGATACGTTAACACTAGGCCTTCACTCCACAAAAAGGGGGTTAGGGCGTGCACGGGAGCGGTAGTACCTCTAGAGGGGGGGGGGGGGTTGTCACGCTCTTCCGGGAGTGGTTCGTCCTCTGTTGGTCCCCACCGGCACCCAGCTCTCACCTATGGGTCCTAGAAGCTGCTAGCATGCGGCAGCGCCCAACCCCAGGGCAACGGCTTTGACAGGTTGGCTAAACTAGGTGAGGGCAGCTGATGGGTCTCAAACCCTCGGTGAGTTAGGGCTTGTCTACCCAAGCATGTGAAGACTGGATCCGGCGGACTCTGCGGAAGAAACCTTCATGGTTCAACAGAGAGGAAGGCGGTTGCAGCAGAGCACTGTGGAGTGCTGAGGGCAGGATGAGGCACATAGGACATCCTGGTCACCCACTGCATCCGTTTCCATCTCCAGTCGTCTTGACCTCGTCTTGCCACTTGATACAGATGGTCTCGGACAAGAGAGTGAGGTCGACGGTGCGCAACTCCTCTTCACTATAAACAAAGTCATCGCGCAAGTCATCAGTTATCCTTCATCCCATACCATCATTTTCCCCAAGCCCTGTGGCGACAGGCGAGCGATGAAGCGACAGGTGTGGGTACACTGGCAGTCGTAGCCGCGGACATGCACACAGGCGGCTCAGGCCATAGGGTCGTTTTTCACCGACTGGAGCAGCGGTGGAGATCGGCAGCAGCCAGCTCCAGGAAAGCCTTACGTTGAACCAAACATCTTCATCAACGGGCAACGACTGAACGCGGTGGACAAGTTCACATACCTGGGCAGTACACTCTCTCGCACAGTTGTCATCGACGACGAGGTGAATGCCAGACTCGCCAAAGCCAGCGCTGCCTTCGGCAGACTCCATAAGAACGTTTGGAACAGGAGAGGCATCACCCTGGAGACGAAGCTCAAAGTATACAAGGCCATAGTTCTCACCACACTGCTCTATGGATGTGAATCATGGACGGTCTACAAACGCCACGCCAAAAAGCTGAACCACTTCCACACCACCAGCCTCAGAAAACTTCTCGGCATAAAGTGGCAAGAGAAGATCCCTGACACAGAGGTGCTCACTCGTGCAAACTTGCCCAGCATCTACACCATCTTGATGCAGGCCCAGCTGCGCTGGGCAGGCCATGTAGTTCGCATGCCAGACCACCGGCTCCCCAAGAAACTGCTGTACGGCGAACTCCAACATGGCAAGCGCTCCCATGGAGGCCAAAAGAAGCGCTTCAAAGGCACTCTGAAAGCTTCTCTGAAGGCCTTCAACATCAGCCACGACACATGGGAGCTGAATGCAATGGACAGACCAAAGTGGCGTTCAGCTGTCCACAAAGGTGCCAAATCCTGTGAGGCCAACAGAATCACTGCAGCAGAGCAACGCAGACAGGCCAGGAAAAGCAGTGCCAGCAAGTCCCCGACAGCCGCCACCATCGCCTGTCTACACTGCGTCAGAACTTTCCTGGCGCGGATTGGCCTGACCAGTCATCTGCGCACCCACAGAGCCAAACCCACCCACCCCCAGGATGACTAGATGGTCCTCGTCGATCCCGACGGACGAACCACACCCCACAAAATAAAGAAATAATGCTGATCTGAAAATGCCTAAGATAAGCACCAACATTGAAATATGTAAGTTTTTGAGGTATGTTATTTCTTTTGACCTCCATTTCATTTTTCACAGTATGCTATTTGTTTAGATTGTCTGATTAATACTGTACATTTGGATGATGGTGAACATGACATGTCTGAAAAGTGCAAAACGAGGGTATGAGTTGTATTCAAAACATCCAAATCAAATCTGGCCAGCCTTGCCATATCTTCCCTCCATTATCAGGGTCTGGGGAGTATCCAAAAAGAAGGGATGTCTTTACAAAAAAACAGAGAATAAATAGTGTATTTCCTTCGGGATACCCATTTCACAAAGAAATTAGGGCGTCAAATTCGAATCAAACGGGGTTTTGATTCTGTTTTCTTAAAAGAACAGTGGAGCATGAGGTGTAACAGTTCTATTTAACAATAACTTTGACTTTAAAGCGAAAACAATAATTAGGGACACGAAGAGAAATTATATTAGTATGGTGTTACTGCAGTACGTCGGATAGTATTAGCTGATATCTATGGTTCAAACAGGGTTGATCCGTTTTTTTCAAAGAAATTCAAGAGAAAATTGAAGAATCAAGTATTCCAAATATCCTCACCGGAGGCGATTGAAATTAGTAAAGAATCTAAATCTTGACTGCTGTAACTCTTTGCATGTAAAAGATGTAAAAGCAAGACATGTAGTTTTTACAAAATGATATCCACATTACAGCTAAGGAACATATGGGGTGAACTGAACCCTGAAGGTAGAAGATACAGCTGGAGAAGAAGAAACCTATTTTAACTGAGTCCTATTGACTTTCTCTTTTGTCTTTGCAATATTTATGAGTTATTTTCACTGGCAATAGACAACGTTATTTTCCGTGTGAACAGATGAAATTCTATCGAAAAGAAACACGTATCCTTCCCCTCTGACTCCACCTCCATTCGGTCCCTGTCACCCACCAACTTCACGTGCACAATGTGAGCGGTTTTCACTTGTTATTTTTATGCTTCTGTTCGTTCATGTTCTGAAGTTTATATTCCCCCACTCGTCCACCCCATTTCCGTCTTCAGTTGACATTCCGGGTGCGAACTGCTTTCAGAACTGTTTGTTATTCATTCCGCTTTTGAGCTGAAAGTGACGTGATTTTGGAAGGTAAGGTGACATTAGAAGGTAACATTTTGTAAAGTGAAAGTCTAGCAAAGATGTTTTTTGATTCCCTTACTCTGGTATGTGTGTGTGTGTGAGCGCACATGTCCAAGTTAGGCTGACTTAATTGTTTGTCCTCTGATACAGAACAAAAGATAGTTTGATCATTTTGTATGTATTAAGGTATACAAAGCACGTGCATATCCATTTGTACATGCATGCATGTGTCTAAGAGACTAAGGAGCAAATAATGCTCGTGTGTGTGTGCGTCAATCTGCACTATGTGGGACAGATTTCCTTTTCTCCCATTCCCACCACTCTTCTTTGTGCTTTGTATTTGTGAGAAAAAAATAATTGACGCAGTGTTAATAAATACAAAATAAGTTCGAACAGAGAAAATATAAATCAAGTTGTTCGTTACAGATAAAGAAATGAAATGATAAAAAGAACTTCCAATCTCTCCACGCAGCGACTCACACGCTGCATGAATGGCTTTCTTACATATCATTCTCTACACATTTCCGTGTGCGCGCGTTTATGCGAATGTGAAGGGGAAACAACCATCCTTGTTCATATATGATAATGACGTTCTGTGTGTGTGTGTGTGTGTGTGTGTCTGTGCGTCTGTGCGTCTGTGTGTTTCTGTGCCTATGCATGTGTGTGTGTGTGTGTGCGCGTGTGTGTGTGTGTGCGTGCGTGTGTACATGTGTGTGTGTATGTGTGTGCGTGCGAGCGTGTGTGTGTGTGTGTGTGTGCCTTTTGTCTTGTACACATAAACTTTTTTTTTTTATGACTTCAACGTGTTTTCTGAAATACGTTTCAGACACTGTGACACCATGGAATCCATTGAATATCCAGAAATGTCGGATGTGAAGATAGAGATAGATGTTGCTGAAGAACCACAATGGACGACTCAAGCTGCATTTTCAGGTATTTTGGTTTTCAGTTCTCGCATTTTAACCTTCATATTTATTACCTGAATGCAAAGTCTTTATTTCGTCACGTTTCCTCACATAAGCGTGTCTGTTTTCAATCACAAAGGTTATCCTGTTATTACAAAATAATATGAACACCGAAAAGTCACAGAAGTCCAGAAACCAAACGACACGTTAAAGTCGTAAGAAGTATGTGCATAAGGAAAGGGTAGGGCAGGAACAAAAGGAAAAGTTTCAGTCTTTAAGGAATGATACATTCTCTGGCAATGTCATACCTGCTAAATTATATTTGAATGAATATATAGCGCGAACTCGTTGTGTGGTTAAAACGTTTTGTTCTTCCCACGGAGTTGTCCGTGATCCGAATACTGGATGGGAAAAAGGAAAGTAAAGTAAAGGAGTCAGGTTCAAGTCTCCGAGGGCAGCATATGTGGAAAATTATACATGTCAATACCATTAGAATGGGGACATACTACATATCACACACCAGATCAGATAGCACGTGAAACACTTTGCAATCCTTCTCAGTGTCCGTTGTGTTATAAAAACGCAACAATGTCCAACATCCACCCACAACTGTAAACGTGGTGTCGCTGCGTAAATAACGGAATGAAAACGTCTATACAAGTCGCAGACTTCGAATCTCGACAATAAACACACACACACGCGCTCGCACACACACACACAAATACACACACTCATGCAACGTGCATGCATGCACAAACACAAATATGTACTTACCTCCTCCCCCATCCCTGCACACACTCATCACCAACCACACCAAACTCATTCTTCCTCACCCAACATGTGCTCACCCTACTGAAGCTCATTGCGCACAGGCACGCAGATATCTGACACCAAGAAAACATATGCTGAATTAAATGGTTTGCTGTCTACCTTACTGGGAATATAAGAGTCTTCAATATTATGTCATACTATCTTATTGGTTTACATTACTACTTGTTTTACATTACGATTTTCTAACATTCATATAACAAAACAAAATAAAATTCTTTGTGATGGACATGACAATGCTACATTTTATAATGAGTAAACACCCATGTCTGTTACAGAACCTGCAATCAGTGATGTCAATACCACGGGTATCACGAGTGCTAATCACACAACAAACGCTTACAGTCAGATGGCTGCTTTCATTAAATCTGAACCAAACGACAACGGTGACACTTGCGAATCTTTGAAGACAGACCCAACTGAAGACAACGTTGACAGTGATACATTGCATGAACTTTATTACCAGACAATAGACCAAACCAAACAAAAGGACAGCATTAAAACTGAGCAGAACACTGGTGTTGAGTTCTTCTCCATATCGATGGACTCATTGAATGGCGTGAATGGAGAAAAATCTCAGATAAAAATGAAAATCAAAGAGGAAGTTTGTATCAGTACTGATGAATCACACCCACTGATGCATTTGGTGACTGGGGTTGGTGGTTCATACTCTGACATGAAATCCAGCAGTTGTACTGTCCACGTGAAGTCAGAGCCATTCACTGACATTGAGCCAGATACCAGGGATGTCGATCGTAATTTCAGGAGAGAAGAAGTTAAAGCAAGCGATGACGTCCGACTTCAAGCAGTTCCAGCTAACAGAACTATTATAGTTGATACTGAAATGATAGCAGACACCAGCACTGACATCGTGACTGCAGGCGCTACGACAAAAATTATCAACAATGTAAAATCTGAGCCATATCAAACACACGGTGATACAAGGACTGAAACAATGGAGGCAAGCGCAAGCAGCAATACTAAAAAAGAATCCATCATGGATGAAATGATGATGAGAATGACAGCCAACAGATTCAGGTCACTTATCATTTCAAAACTGGATGGGGACACAAATCAACAACTGGACGATGATCAGGTATGTCAAATGGTCCGTCGCTTTTCTTTTTACTTAGATTTTCTTTTTTCTGTGCACTGAAATGTTCTCTGTAGCATATATATTTTACGGCAAGTTTAAGACAGTTTAAATGTATTAACAACCTTTCTCATAACACATTGTAAAAGTAATGTGCCGTTTCTCTGTTTAGTTAAATAAACTTGATTTCTTGTCACCTTGGCTATATTGGTGTCCAGCCTATATGTTTATGATTCATGTTGATGTGTCGTTCGTCTCCCCGACAAAGGGGCACTGCTGTGTGTCACCGACACGGAGTTTCGTTTATAGGTGGTGTTTCAGGCGGTTGTGACCTGTCCTGAGCCTGAAAATGGCTACATGCTCTCGATGAGTCAGCAGGTAGTGCGGGTCTGCTCTGTTGTGGCATGGATGCTGCTGCTTCCACTTGTTCTGCAGTTTGGCCTTAATGATGGTCCTGGATTCAGAGTAGTTGGTAGACCTGTCCATCTGCTCTTTTGTAGTGCCTTCCTTTGTCAGGGAATCAGCAGTCTCGTTGCCAAGCACGTTGCAGTGGGAGGGAATCAACTGCAGGGTGACTGTGTGACTTGTGCAGAGCGGGGCGAAAGAGAAGGAGAGATCGTTGAGTTCTGGATCTCTGTTGGACCAAAGGGCCTGCACGATGGACAGGGCGTCGGTCAGGAAGACAACGTTGTGGCTGGCGTAGGGGCTGGCCTCGATGTGGGCTGCTGCTGTTTTCAAGGCTTCTGCTTCGGCTCTGTAATTGGTGGAGTGCAGGCCGGTAGCGAGGCAGATCTGTTCTTCTCTGCCTCCTGGATATTGAACATAGACTCCTGCCCCTCCATTCCAAATAGCATCTGTCGCAGAACCGTCGGTGTAGACATGAGTCCAGAATTCTTTGGGGAACTAGGTGTAGAGGTGGTCAATGGTAAAGGACTTTCTTTCAGGGCTGCTTTGAGAATCGTTGAGGCCAACACCAGGGATTCTGCACTGGATGAGGGGAGGGGTTCCTTCGCTTCAGGCAGGGACGGCAAGACACCGGGGTATCACTTTGGGGGCATGGTCAAGGATATCCTGATGTTGCCGTTCTAGGATCCTGCTCTGGTGTATGAAGCTCCCTCTCTTCAGCCGTTCTTTTGTTGGCTGGGACAGTCTGTCCTTCATGGGGTGGCATTACAACCTCTTGAACTTGGCAGCCTGGCTATAATGCATTCCAGCCTATATATTTATGATTCATGTCAAAGTGATGAGCTTGTCACAAACAGTTCTATATTTCGCATTTCTTGGTTCATCTATCATACATACATAATGTATCAGAGGTTTCTATTTCTGTGGCACGTTGTTCATTGAAGATTAACCTGTCGCAAAGCTGCTGGTGAGATGCACCAGGGACTTCTCAACAAAAGCTCTGGTTCGTTGATACATCATTAAATGCTGCTTAGAGTTATTTTAATC
>NC_134884.1:18735319-18750319 GCF_041734735.1 Babylonia areolata
TGTGTGTGTGTGTGTGTGTGTGTTCTTTTTCATCTGGTTCATACCCCCTCCCCTCACCAGTCCGTCATTCTAGATAACTATACATCATTTATAATCTTAAGGTTAAGACGACCATATTAAAATATTTGCATTCCGAACCTTCGTATTTTATTGTATGCATTATAATGTGTTGATAATGTAGTCTGATGTTGAAGTGCAACGCCCATCCTTCCCTTTCCCCCAACCCTGTCCTACAATGTTCGTGTGAGTGCTTTTAATTCAATGATGGAAATAATTCATTTTAAGATTAGTATTTCTTAAAAATAGTTTATATTTTCCTTATGATGAGCCTGAAGGCAAATTTATGTACTCTTTCAGATAATAAATTGATTGATTGATTGATTGATTGATTGATTGATTATTTGTATTGTTAGGCGGCTGAGGACTCGCTAAATACGGGACCACTATTTATCATTTCATCTGAACGACTAGCTTCCAGACCACACCACATGGTCCAGTGGGGAGGGGGGGGGAGAAATTCTGCGTGTATGGGATTTGATCCTGCATCTTTCGATTCTATCACTCCTCTGGCAGATACGTTAACACTAGGCCTTCACTACACGAAATGGGGGTTAGGGCGTGCACGGGAGGGGTAGTACCTCTAGAGGGGGGGGGGGTTGTCACGCTCTTCCGGGAGTGGTTCGTCCTCTGTTGGTCCCCACCGGCACCCAGCTCTCACCTATGGGTCCTAGAAGCTGCTAGCATGCGGCAGCGCCCAACCCCAGGGCAACGGCTTTGACAGGTTGGGTAAACTAGGTGAGGGCAGCTGATGGGTCTCAAACCCTCGGTGAGTTAGGGCTTGTCTACCCAAGCATGTGAAGACTGGATCCGGCGGACTCTGCAGAAGAAACCTTCATGGTTCAACAGAGAGGAAGGCGGTTGCAGCAGAGCACTGTGGAGTGCTGAGGGCAGGATGAGGCACATAGGACATCCTGGTCATCCACTGCATCCGTTTCCATCTCCAGTCGTCTTGACCTCGTCTTGCCACTTGATACAGATGGTCTCGGACAAGAGAGTGAGGTCGACGGTGCGCAACTCCTCTTCACTATAAACAAAGTCATCGCGCAAGTCATCAGTTATCCTTCATCCCATACCATCATTTTCCCCAAGCCCTGTGGCGACAGGCGAGCGATGAAGCGACAGGTGTGGGTACACTGGCAGTCGTAGCCGCGGACATGCACACAGGCGGCTCAGGCCATAGGGTCGTTTTTCACCGACTGGAGCAGCGGTGGAGATCGGCAGCAGCCAGCTCCAGGAAAGCCTTACGTTGAACCAAACATCTTCATCAACGGGCAACGACTGAACGCGGTGGACAAGTTCACATACCTGGGCAGTACACTCTCTCGCACAGTTGTCATCGACGACGAGGTGAATGCCAGACTCGCCAAAGCCAGCGCTGCCTTCGGCAGACTCCATAAGAACGTTTGGAACAGGAGAGGCATCACCCTGGAGACGAAGCTCAAAGTATACAAGGCCATAGTTCTCACCACACTGCTCTATGGATGTGAATCATGGACGGTCTACAAACGCCACGCCAAAAAGCTGAACCACTTCCACACCACCAGCCTCAGAAAACTTCTCGGCATAAAGTGGCAAGAGAAGATCCCTGACACAGAGGTGCTCACTCGTGCAAACTTGCCCAGCATCTACACCATCTTGATGCAGGCCCAGCTGCGCTGGGCAGGCCATGTAGTTCGCATGCCAGACCACCGGCTCCCCAAGAAACTGCTGTACGGCGAACTCCAACATGGCAAGCGCTCCCATGGAGGCCAAAAGAAGCGCTTCAAAGACACTCTGAAAGCTTCTCTGAAGGCCTTCAACATCAGCCACGACACATGGGAGCTGAATGCAATGGACAGACCAAAGTGGCGTTCAGCTGTCCACAAAGGTGCCAAATCCTGTGAGGCCAACAGAATCACTGCAGCAGAGCAACGCAGACAGGCCAGGAAAAGCAGTGCCAGCAAGTCCCCGACAGCCGCCACCATCGCCTGTCCACACTGCGTCAGAACTTTCCTGGCGCGGATTGGCCTGACCAGTCATCTGCGCACCCACAGAGCCAAACCCACCCACCCCCAGGATGACTAGATGGTCCTCGTCGATCCCGACGGACGAACCACACCCCACAAAATAAAGAAATAATGCTGATCTGAAAATGCCTAAGATAAGCACCAACATTGAAATATGTAAGTTTTTGAGGTATGTTATTTCTTTTGTCCTCCATTTCATTTTTCACAGTATGCTATTTGTTTAGATTGTCTGATTAATACTGTACATTTCGATGATGATGAACATCACATGTCTGAAAAGTGCAAAACGAAGGTATGAGTTGTATTCAAAACATCCAAATCAAATTTGGCCAGCTTTGCCATATCTCCCCTCCATTGTCAGGGTCTGGGGAGTTATCCAAAAAGAAGGGATGTCTTTCAACATTACAAAAAAAACCAACAGAGAATAAATAGTGTATTTCCTTCGGGATACCCATTTCACAAAGAAATTAGGGCGTCAAATTCGAATCAAACGGGGTTTTGATTCTGTTTTCTTAAAAGAACAGTGGAGCATGAGGTGTAACAGTTCTATTTAACAATAACTTTGACTTTAAAGCGGAAACAATAATTATGGACACGAAGGAAAATCATATTAGTATGGTGTTACTGCAGTACGTCGGATAGTATTAGCTAATATCTATGGTTCAAACAGGGATGATCCGGTTTTTTTCAAAGAAATTCAAGCGAAAATTGAAGAATCAAGTACTCCAAATATCCTCACTGGAGGCGATTGAAACTTAGTAAAGAATATAAATCGTGACTGCTGTAACTCTTTGCATGTAAAAGATGTAAAAGTAAGACATGTAGTTTTTACAAAATGATATCCACATTGCAGCTAAGGAACATATGGGGTGAATTGAACCCTGAAGGTAGAAGATACAGTTGGAGAAGAACCAAGGAGTGTTACTGACTTTTTTTTTTTTTTTTTTTTTTGTCTTCTCAATCTTATGAGTTATTTTCACTAGCAATGGACAACGTTATTTTCCGTGTGAACAGATGAAATTCTATCGAAAAGAAACACGTATCCTTCCCCTCTGACTCCACCTCCATTCCGTCCCTGTCACCCACCAACTTCACGTGCACAATGTGAGCGGTTTTCACTTGTTATTTTTATGCTTCTGTTCGTTCATGTTCTGAAGTTTATATTCCCCCACTCGTCCACCCCATTTCCGTCTTCAGTTGACATTCCGGGTGCGAACTGCTTTCAGAACTGTTTGTTATTCATTCCGCTTTTGAGCTGAAAGTGACGTGATTTTGGAAGCTAAGGTGACATTAGAAGGTAACATTTTGTAAAGTGAAAGTCTAGCAAAGATGTTTTTTGATTCCCTTACTCTGATATGTGTGTGTGTGTGTGTGTGTGTGTATGTGTGTGTGTGTGTGTATGTGTGTGTGAGCGCACATATCCAAATTAGGCTGACTTAATTGTTTGTCCTCTGATACAGAACAAAAGATAGTTTGATCATTTTGTATGTATTAAGGTATACAAAGCACGTGCATATCCATTTGTACATGCATGCATGTGTCTAAGAGACTAAGGAGCAAAGAATGCTCGTGTGTGTGTGCGTCAATCTGCACTATGTGGGAAAGATTTCCTTTTCTCCCATTCCCACCACTCTTCCTTGTGCTTTGTATTTGTGAGAAAAAAATAATTGACGCAGTGTTAATAAATACAAAATAAGTTCGAACAGAGAAAATATAAATCAAGTTGTTCGTTACAGATAAAGAAATGAAATGATAAAAAGAACTTCCAATCTCTCCACGCAGGGGCTCACACGCTGCATGAATGGCTTTCTTACATATCATTCTCTACACATTTCCGTGTGCGTGCGTTTATGCGAATGTGAAGGGGAAACAACCATCCTTGTTCATATATGATAATGACGTTCTCTGTGTGTGTGTGTGTGTGTGTGTGTCTGTGCGTCTGTGTGTTTCTGTGCCTGTGCATGTGTGTGTGTGTGTGCGCGTGTGTGTGTGTGTGCGTGCGTGTGTACATGTGTGTGTGTATGTGTGTGCGTGCGAGCGTGTGTGTGTGTGTGTGTGTGTGTGCCTTTTGTCTTGTACACATAAACTATTTTTTTTATGACTTCAACGTGTTTTCTGAAATACGTTTCAGACACTGTGACAACATGGAATCCATTGAAGATCCAGAAATGTCGGATGTGAAGATAGAGATAGATGTTGCTGAAGAACCACAATGGACGACTCAAGCTGCATTTTCAGGTATTTTGGTTTTCAGTTCTCGCATTTTAACCTTCATATTTATTGCCTGAATGCAAAGTCTTTATTTCGTCACGTTTCCTCACATAAGCGTGTCTATTTTCATTCACATAAGTTATCCTGTTATTACAAAATATCAAGAACACCAAAAAGTCACAGAAGTCCAGAAACCAAACGAGACGTTAAAGTCGTAAGAAGTATGTGCATAAGGAAAGGGTAGGGCAGGAACAAAAGGAAAAGTTTCAGTCTTTAAGGAATGATACATTCTCTGGCAATGTTATACCTGCTAAATTATATTTGAATGAATATAGCGCGAAATCGTTGGACGGTTAAAACGTTTTCTTCTTCCCACAGTTATGAGTTGTCCGTGATCCGAATTCTGGATGGAAAAAGGAAAGTAAAAGAAAGGAGCCTGGTTCAAGTCTCCGAGGTCAGCGTATGTGGAGAGTAAAACATGTCACAACCTTTAGAATGGAGACACTACATATCACACACCAGATCAGACAGCACGTGAAACACTTTGCAATCCTTTGTCAGTGTCCGTTGTGTTATAGAAACGCAACAGTGTCCAACATCCACCCACAACTGAAAATGTGGTGTCGCTGCATAAATAACCGAATGAAAACGGCGATACACATAAATTTTGTCTCATAAAAAGCAGACGCAGACTAAGAATCTGGACAATAAACACTCACACACGCACACAAATACACACACACACACACACACACACACACACACACACACACACACACACACACACGTGCATGTATGCACAAACACATATGTACTTGACTCCTCCCCATTCCCCCACACACTCATCACCAACCACACCAAACTCATTCTTGCTCACTCAACATTGGTGCAAATCCACCTTGTCTACAGAACACTAAATTGCATTAAATGGTTGTAAGATGTTACGTAGTTCTCTGAAATTTATTGAATATCATCCCTTCTGATATGTTGTTATCAGATATATTACCTTTTCCCACTCTTTTATTTATCTGATACTGTTTCTTTTCCCTTAAAATCTTAGAAACATACAAGGAGATTTAGACCTTAAGAAATAGAATAAATGAAAAATATTTGTGATGGACATGACAGTGCTACATTTTATAATGTGTACACATTCATGTCTCTTACAGAACCTGTGATCAGTGATGTCGTCGATACCACGGGTATCACGAGTGCTCATCACAAAACAAACGCTTACAGTCAGATGGCTGCTTTCATTAAATCTGAACCAAACGACAACGGTGACACTTGCGAATTTTTTAAGACAGACCCAACTGAAGATAACGTTGACAGTAATACATTTCAAGACCTTTATTACCAAGCAATAGATCAGAACAAACACAAAGATAGCATTAAAACTGAGCAGAGCACTGGTGCCGAGTTGTTCTCCACATCGATGTACTCATTGAATGGCGTGAATTGCGAACAATCTCAGATGAAAATGAAAATCAAAGAGGAAGTTTGTATCAGTACTAATGTATCACATCCACTGATGCATTTGAAGACTGAGATTGATGGTTCATACTCTGACATGAAATACTGCAGTTCTACTGTCCACGTGAAGATAGAGCCATTTACTTACATTGGGTCAGAGACCAGGGATGTCGGATGTAATTGCAGGAAAGAAGTTAAAAACGAAACAAGCGATGACGTCCAACATCAAGCAGTTCCAGCTAACAGAACTAGTGTAGTTGATACTGAAAGTATAAGAGCGAACATGAACAGTGTCGTCAAGATTGAAGACGTCATAGTAGACATCAGTGTTGACACCAAGATTGCAGACGCTACGACAAAAACTATCATCGATGTAAAACCTGAGCCGGATCAAGCACACGGTGAGACAAGGACTGAAACAATGGAGGCAAGCACAAGCAATGATGCTGAAACAGATTCCATCATGGATGAAATGATGATGAGAATGACAGCGAACAGATTCAGGTCAGAGTTCATTTCAAAACTGGACGGGGACACAAATCAACAGCTGGACGATGATCAGGTGCGTCAAATGGTCGGTCGCTTTTATATGCTCTTTGATTCTATTTTTTTCTCTTCCCCGAAATGTTCTCTGTTGCATATATATTTTACGGCAAGCTGAATTTAATATACTTTGTTTGTATAAACAATCCTTCTCAGTACGCATTATAAAAAAAGTAATGTGCCTCTTCTCTGTATAGTTAAATGTACTTGATTTCTTGTCACCTTGGCTATGATGTTGTCCAGCCTACATGCTTATGATTCGTGTCAAAGTGATGGACTTGTCACAAACCTTTTTTCACACTTTTTACCAACAGTGTTGTTAACTTTTGGAATAATCTGCTCGGTACAGTAGCATTGTCACTGCAGGAGCAGTGAAAGAGCTATAATTCACGCGTAAGCAACCTCAAAGTTCTTTACAATCCAGTATCTATAGTGAAACAAGAAAGCATATAAAAAGTTGTAGAAACATAAAACAGAATCATTAATGTTGTACAAACACAATGCATAAAACTCACAAAGTAACATACACTCAATACTACAACTGTTACACTCCAACGCACGCACGCACAAATACACAGACACACACACACACACACACATATGCTGATGAAGCCTTTTGTACACGAAAGTGTGTCTTCACAAGTGACTGAGAACGTTGATGTTTTTGACTTTTTGCATTCATTATCAGTTGTTTCGCTTGTCAGTTTAACGACTTCTCTTTTACGAAGTCCTTTAAGTAATTTCCTGTAACTGTATTTAGAGGGGTTTTTTTGTTTGTTTGTTTGTTTTGTTTTTCTTTCAAATTTCACCCACATTTTTACCCTCATTTGCCCAGTTTCCCCAAACCCTCCATTCATCCACATCTCCCACCCCTTCTAACAGATAATACTCAGATGTATTCATAAATACTTTTACAAAATGTCTTCAATCACCGATATGTGTGACGGGACATTAAACAAAAATTCCTTCCTTCCTTCCTAACACACACACACACACACACACACACACACACACACACACACACATGATTAAACGGCTGAGACAACAGCAATTTTCACATAAAATACATACATGTAAAACGGAGCATAATTGTAATTTACATGCCATAGATTTTGTAAAAAAATGCGAAATAAAGTTTTGGGTTGAAAACGTCAAAGGGATAAAAATCGGTAGTCTTTCTCCCTTTCGAACCACACCACCACCATCCGTCTACCCACCCCCATTCTCTCTACTCACCCATCACATACACTCACATTGCCATAAGCCTTCAACAACAGCGCTGTTAGAGTTATGACAAGTATTCTTTAAAGAGATAATGTTTTAAGACTTGCTGTGAAGATAGATAGATGAGTTGTTTGTCTGAGAGCAATAGGCAGAGAATTCCAAGTTGCTCGGCTGAAGACGGAAAATGACCTCTTTCCACATGTTAAGGAAGTATAGGGGAACAGTCAGCTGGGAGGAGTCAAGAGATCTCGATGTTCTGTTTGGCAAGTAAGGGTTAACAAGCTCAGAAAGACATGAGGGTGTGGTATCACAATTTGGGCACTGACAGCATAGCCAGGCAACTTCATATTCAAGTCTGGATTGAACAGGCGACCAACGAAGTGTCTGCAGGAGAGCAGTAGCACTCTCTCCTCGACTTTTTAAGGACGAGTCGAGCTGCACTATTCTGTATTTTCCGGAGCTTGTAGAGTTTATCATTGTGAAAGCCAGCTAAGAGTTTCAGTTTCAGTGTCAGTAGCTCAAGGAGGCGTCACTGCGTTCGGACAAATCCATATACGCTACACCACATCTGCCAAGCAGATGCCTGACCAGCAGCGAAACCCAACGCGCTTAGTCAGGCCTTGAGAAAAAAAAGAAAAAAAAGGTGAATAAATAATAGATAAGCTTACATAAATAAATAAATAATAATTATAATATAAAAAAGATAGTAGTAATAATAATAATACTAAGAGAGAATTGCAATAATATAGGCGGGATAAAATGAATGCAAATATTTCTATATCTCACATTTCTTGGTTCATCTATGATACATATATCATGTATCAGAGGTTTCTGTTTCTGCAGCACGCTGTTCATTGAGGATTAACCTGTCCCAAAGCTGTTAGTGTGATGTACCAGGGAATTTTGATCAAAAGCTATGGTTCCCTGATACGTCATCGTATGCTGTTTAGAGTTATTATAATTGTATGGACAGAAATGTAATTAAACGGTCATTGGTATGGGACTGTTCCATTTGTAGGTGCTGTAATGCAACTATAATTACATTTTCTTTTCTTTTCCAGAATGAAGGCGGACGTGAAGCGAGTTTGCTTTGATATGAATCCTTTCTGGTGGCTCTGGTTGTGTGACATGCAGTAGCACTGTGTGGTCCAATGAATTTTAAATAATAGGAAAGCGTTTTCTTTCGGTTCCTCCTTTCATTGCTACTGTTCAAAAACGGATATCACATCTGGTACATATTCACCTTTTCATTCATCACCATCGCCATTGTCTCCTTTTATGTTACAGGAGAATGAAGAAAAAGAAGAACCGTCATCGGCTGATCATCACTCAGGAGGGAAACAGCTGGTGTCTGATACACATGAACAATTTCGTTCTATACAGTATGGTCTGACAAAAAATCAGATAGTCCACACTGGCCAAGACCTGTTTCCATGTGACGTGTGCGGTACATGTTTTGGATGTGCTGATACCCTGAAAGATCACAAGACAATTCATGCTGATCAAAAGTTGTTTGTCTGTAATGTGTGTGGTAGCAGCTTTGGAAAAGCGAATCATTTTAGGGAACACATGAAGACTCATGCTGATCAGAAACCTGATCGGTGTAGCGAGGCTTTTAGAGAGACAGGCGATCTGAAAAACCACGTGATTAGCCATAATGATGAAAAGCCATTTGTTTGTGATGTGTCCGGTACAACGTGTAGATGGGGTGACAATTTGAAAAAGCAGACGAGAATTTACACCAGTCAAAAACGGTTTGCTTGTGATATGTGCAATAAGACTTTTACACAGGCTGGAAGCTTAAAACGGCATAAGATGATTCACAGTGGACAAAATCCATTCGCTTGTGATATGTGCAATAAGACTTTTAGACAGATGTGGTACTTAAAACTGCACAAGATGACTCATACTGATCAGAAACCATTTGCTTGTGATGTATGCAGAAAGACTTTTATACGAGCGCAACGGTTAAAAGAACATAAGATGATTCATACTGGTCAAAAACCTTTTGCTTGTGATGTGTGTAATAAGACCTTTAGAAGACCGAAAAGCTTAAAGGAACATAAGATGATTCATACTGGACAAAAACCATTTGCTTGTGATGTGTGTAGTAAGACTTTTACACGAGCGGAACGCTTAAAAGAACATAAGATGATTCATACTGGTCAAAAACCATTTGCTTGTGATGTGTGTGGTAAAATGTTTTGGCATGCAAGGAACTTACCAAGACACGGGAAGGTTCATACTGATCATAAGCCCTTTGCCTGTGATGTGTGTGGTCAGATTTTTGAACGATCTGCTGATTTGAAGGACCATAAGATGACACATAAGGATTAGGCTGCACAGAATTTGAGCCAAAGCGTGAAACAGAAGAAAGTTATATTGCTAAAAATGTGTTGACAGAAAACAGGTGCATGTTTTCAGAACAGTAGAATTCAGAGATGTTTCCTTTTCTGTCCAGCCGAGCATAAAGGCAGGAGTAGGACTGTGCACACTATTTGATTCATTTTTGTCATACTTCATTTGTGGAACAGAATTCAAATTTTGTACTTCAATAACAGGTAGCATTTATGTAAATGATTTAGATTTCACATTGTATCTGTCGCGTTGACAGCATTATCAGTAGAAGTTAACAGTAGTATCACAATTATTATTGTATAACTGATTTTTGTCACAACAGATTTATCCACGTGAAATTCGGGCTGCTCTCAGCAGGGAGTCCGCCTCGCAACACTGAGAGCGCCACCCATTTTTTGTTTGGTTGGTTTTTTCTCCATGGCGTTTTATTTTTTTGTTTTGTTTTTTTATTCGTTTTCTTATCGAGTGGTAGTAGTAGTAGTTTTGCAAACAGAGCCATTTGCACGACAGGCTATCTACCTGGCAAGAGACAGCATCCTTTACGTGCTCAACATTCAGTTCACTCATTTGGGCGAAAGTCACGAGCATGCATTGACATCTATACTACAGTGGTTAATTTTCTTTCCGATTTTTGTCAGAGACATTGTTTTGTTTCTATGGGTTTCTTTTTGTTTCTTTTTTTTTCACATGTGCTACAGCCCTGAAAGCACTTCTGTGGTCGTCTGTACTATAATTAACATGATTGAGACTAACTTCAAATGTTGTACACTATAACTCTTATTTGAATATCTTGTTGCTTAAAACATGTAGCTCTTAATTGCATGTCTATCGTTTATGACTAGGCTACTACAATTCAAGAGATGAAGCGTTTTATTCATTCTGTATATCTAATGTGGTGGTCTTAATTTTCGGCCAACTTATAATCATACTTCCATTGTGGCAGTGTGTGTGTGTGTGTGTGTGTGTGTGTGTGTGTGTGTGTGTGTGTGTGTGTGTGTGTGTGTGCATGCGTGTGTGTGTGTGTGTGTGTGTGTGTGTGTGTGTGTGTGTGTGTGTGTGTGTGTGTGTGTGTGTGTGTGTGGTGTGTGTGTGCCTGTCTTATCATCTGACAGTTACATCATTTATTAAGATAATTTCATATTTTCCTTGTGGTGAGCCTAAAGGGAATCTTTTAATACTCTTTTTTGACAATAAAATGACTGATTGGTTGATTGATTGTATTATTACGGGCGCTGAGTGCGCGTTGGACGCGGTACGTTAGTTTATTATTTCTTCCGAATGTCTAACATCCAGACTGCACCACAAGGTCTTGTGGAGGGGGGAGAAAAATTGTGAGTATGGGATTCGATCCTGTACCTTCTGATTCTCTTGTTTCCCTTGCGAATGTATTACCACTATGCCTCCACTCCACTAAACAATGAAATAATGCAAAACTGCAAATACACAAGATAGCCTCACCAGCTTCTAAATGTGTTATTCTTTCCAGTATGTTATTGATTTTGTTTGTTCCTTTCATTCTTCACCACATGTTATTTGTTTTGATTGTCCGATTGATACAGAACATTTTGATGATGATGAACATGACAAGTCTGAAAGTGCAGAACGGGGGTAGGGAACATTAGTTGTTTCAAAACATCGAAATCAAAAATGGCTAGTTTTACCATATCTTCCATCCATTGTCAGGGTCTGTGGAGCTATCCAAAAAGAAGGGGTGTCTTTCAACATTTAAAACAAGAAGGAATAGTCAGTGTATTTCCTTCTAGTGCTACTATAAGGAAGACAGAGTCAGAGTACTGCACTGTACTGTGCTGTGCTGTTTCTTACATTAACCATAGGCTCTCTCTTTCTCTGTTTGTCTGTCTGTCTCTCCCTCTCCCTATTACACACACACGCGCGTACTGACACATGCACCTAAATACGCTCGCACGCACACGCGCGCGCGCATACTGACACATGCACACAGGCGCGCACACACACATACACAGCAGAGCATAAAAATAAATCCTCCTTTCTTTCTCTCTCTCTCTCTCACCGTCTCTAACACTGGACGACGTCGTCAAAATAATGATAATAACACTGTCATTACAATATGTTCACGCTGTTCTAAGAAGCGTGGAATGGATCGGCTATTTTGCTTGCGAGAATGCTTGTGAAGTCTGTGTGTCTGGATAATGGAATCATATATCGTAAACATGACGGAATACATGTTATAGAGTCAGTAATGTATAGACTGAAGGCAAGAGGTGATGTTAATCTGCAAATCGATACTCAACATTTCTTTTCCAGCTGTAGTGATATTAAGTCCGGAGAGAGAGGAACTTGTCATTGCTGTGGACAGTCTGGGGAATTTTGCTTAAATCCGAACCCTTCACCTTTGTGAAGATCACTATCGATACCCATCCGCAGCCCTCAGCCTCCACATGAACGTGATTGATGTTCTGGGTGCTATCTTGTTTTCGGATGAGATGATAAACCCGTCTCCCATGTCCGGCAGACATTTACCATTCATACAGCAACCCACGGCATCAAGAGATTTGTCCACAGTAAGAACAGGTCGAAAACCCAGCTTTGATGTGGAAACAAATATACATTCAGACCGGAAATGAAAAGAAATGGCTGGTGTTGTGCTGTGGTGATGCATTCTTCCTGGGAAGAGCAACCTGATCTCAATTTCAATTATGTCTTTACAACACAATACAATGCAGAAAAACAATGCAGTGCAAAACAATACAATATAATATAATGCAATAAGATACGATACGATACAAAACAATGCAATGCAAAACGATTCAATACAAGGCTGGGCAATACAATACAATGCAATACACTGCAATACAACACAATGCAATACATACACTTACGGACAGAAAGCCAGACAGAGACAGAAGGAAACATTGTTACATCGCTATGTGTCGTTCCGTCGCTACAATACAATGACTAACACGACGTGATGTTAAGCACAGCAACGCCTTATTCGAATATTGGAGCCATGCAATAATTGAACTAACTAACTAACTATCTATATAGATAGATAGATAGATAGGTGTGTGTGTGTGTGTGTGTGTGTGTGTGTGTATCACTAAACACGTGCCCTTTGCTAAGTCCGTGTTGAAAAGCTGTCACTCCATGTGGAACGTTCCCAGCCCTGAAGAACATACAGCTATTGGAAAGCACGTGCTTTTCGTCTTTTGTGTTGCAGGTTCATTTTCTCTTCAACGTGTTATCCAATTTGATTTGTCCCACAACTGGCATCTTTCTCTCGTCAATGTTAAACATGTCAGTGCACACTCATTGTCAGAGCACAGGCGGTGGACATGAATGGTCCTGAACAACATTTTCTGGTTTACACAGTAGCATTTGAACACTGTCTGGTCGATAGAGTACGTTTTTTTTTCCGAGAGATACATTCTTGTGCTGATGTCACTGCACCGATCATACAATGGAGTGACTTTTTTTTTTAAAACAGCAATCTTAGAAGGCCAGAGTGATGTAGCTGGGTGTGGCTGTAGACTAAAGACTCCTTGACACGTCTTATTTCTTGCAACGTCACTCTCATGGTCAATGTAATCGGGGCGTGTAGACGAAGAGTGTACAGTAGCGAAGTTTTTTTTTCCCTTTTTTTTTAATTATTGGTTCTTACTCCATGGTCATATCTAGACAGCTCAGTTAAGCCCCGAGAGATGTAATAATAACGATATTCTTTAACTGTCTGTATTACTGTAGAGGCTGAGAGAAATGTAGAGAAAGGGACACAGACGGAAACGGAGACGTGGACATATAATACAGAGAGACAAGATGTACGGTGATTTAGCCTGCTTGTGTTCCAGATCTTACCTCTGTACCATGGACAAACATGAAACCGCCTTTGACTGCAGTGAAGGATCTTTTCTGTGGGGGAATTCCAGTCAAGTGAGGTACGTCTGTACTGTATTGTTTTGTATTTGTATTGTAATTATTTGTTACAACGTATCACACGGTATCCTGTCGTTTACTGTGCTGCCCTGAACTGTTCTCCACTATACTGTACTGCCCTGCCCCGAGCTGCATTGTACTGTACTGTGCTGTACTGCATTGCATTGCACTGCACTGCCCTGAGCTGCATTGTACTGCACTGTACTGTACTGTGCTGTACTGCATTGCATTGCACTGCACTGCCCTGAGCTGCATTGTACTGCACTGTACTGTACTGTACTGCACTGTACTGCACTGCACTGCCCTGAGCTGCATTGTACTGTACTATACTGTACTGTACTGTACTGCACTATACTGTACTGCACTGCACTGCACTACATTGCACTGCACTGCACTGCCCTGAGCTGCATTGTACTGTACTATACTGTTCTGTACTGTACTGTACTGTGCTGTACTGCACTGTACTGCACTGCATTGCACTGCACTGCACTGCCCTGAGCTGCATTGTACTGTACTATACTGTACTGTACTGTGCTGTACTGCACTGTACTGCACTGCATTGCACTGCACTGCACTGCCCTGAGCTGCATTGTACTGTACTATACTGTACTGTACTGCACTATACTGTACTGCACTCCATTGCACTGCACTGCCCTGAGCTGAATTGTACTGTACTATACTGTACTGTACTGTACTGTACTGCACTATACTGTACTGCACTGCATTGCACTGCACTGCACTGCCCTGAGCTGCATTGTACTGTACTGTACTGTACTGTAGTGTACTGTACTGCACTATACTGTACTGCACTGCATTGTACTGCACTGCCCTGAGCTGCATTGTACTGTACTGTACTGTACTGTAGTGTACTGCACTATACTGTACTGCACTGCATTGCACTGCACTGCACTGCCCTGAGCTGCATTGTACTGTACTGTACTGTACTGTAGTGTACTGTACTGCACTATACTGTACTGCACTGCATTGTACTGCACTGCCCTGAGCTGCATTGTACTGTACTGTACTGTACTGTAGTGTACTGTACTGCACTATACTGTACTGCACTGCATTGCACTGCACTGCCCTGAGCTGCATTGTCGTTTACTGTGCTGCCCTGTCCTGTTCTCCACTACACTGCACTGCCCTGCCCTGAGCTGCATTGTACTGTACTGTACTGTACTGTACTGTACTGTACTGTACTGTACTGTACTGC
>NC_134884.1:18755319-18757819 GCF_041734735.1 Babylonia areolata
ACACGCAGACTTCAGCGATTTTCCTGATGATGCACAGAACCTCTCGCGATTGAATTTCACGGCACCAGCAAAGATGCTGTCTATATTTAGCGTACGTGCGCGCGCGTGAGCCGCTTCGACAGACACGTGGTTTCACTGCAGAGAACGTCAGGCGCCATCTTTCCGCACGCAAGTGTTTTATCGTGAATAAAACCAAACCATTATGCAGACTGGACCTGATGATGACTTGGTAACAGATGACCTAAATGAAGCAATAGCTAAATGCAAGAAAGAATCTGCCCCTGGCCCAGACAAAGTTCGCTACTCGGACATCAAGGAACTATCGGAAGAAGACAGAAGCAAACTTTTCAATCTATATCAAAACAGTTTCCACAATGGACATGTGCCGGAGGACTGGGCACACAGCTTCTTAAAAAGCAGACCAAAACCAGGAAAGGACCATCATCAGGTAAGTGGCTACCGGATCCTAACCATGCAAAACATTGCTGGAAAGCTCATGGAACGCATGATAGCCAGGAAACTTGCAAGGGATCTTGAACACAGGCACATTCTCCCTTCAAATCAAGGTGGTTACAGAACAGGCAAGTCCACATGGGAAAATGCAGCTGCTTTTGCATATGAGGTGTATGAAGGATTTCAAAGGAAAGAAGAAACACTAGCAGTAGCAATCGACCTTGAAGATGCCTATAATAAAGTCCAGTTTGCACACCTCATGGAGCTGCTACTAAGGTATGGAGTAAGTTTGACACTGACAAGATGGATAGCAGCAGCGCTTCAGGAAAGAACCGTCATTCTACGCCTCGGAGATTGGATGTCTGCACCTTCTAAACTATCCATGGGACTGCCACAAGGGTCTCCACTCTCTCCTGTCCTCTACAATGTCTACACGAAGGGCCTTGCAGACTTAAACAACAATGGAGTAGCTCGGGTGCTTACTCTTGCGGATGATGGCCTGGTCTTCAAAACTTCGAAAGATACTCAGGAAAGAACCAAAGCCGTCCAGAAACAACTAAACAATATTGCTCAATGGTGCAAAGACACAGGATCTTCCATCAATCCAGCGAAAGCCCAAACGTTGCTGTGCACCCTGAACAACAGAACCGCGAGCAAATCACCACCTTCTGTGTCATTCGATGGGATTCAGATCGAGAAAACTGAATGCCTACGCTACCTAGGAATACACTTCGACAGGATGCTGACCTTCAGAAAACATACGGAAAATACTGTTCTCAAATGCAAAAAAGGCCTTTTAGTCTTAAAGGCAATGGCAACCAAAGGTATTGAACAACGCCACCTCTTCCTGCTATACCAATCACTCGTCCTCAGTGTGATCGACTACGGACTTGGGCTAACAACACCGTCTCAAAGCAACCTCTTAAAATTAGAAAGAGTTCAAAATGAAGCTATGAGGCTGATCCTTGGAACAACAAAAGACACGCCCACAGAAACCATGCGATACCTGCTTGACCTTCCTTCAGTGCAGGCCAGAAACAAGTTAGAACAGGTCAAGACCTACTTCAAAGCATTAGAAAACCCTCAAAACCCACTAGAACCAAAAGGCAGCCGTCTAGGACGAAGAAGATCATGGATGGGGCAAGCAGAAGACACAATCCAGCTAGTGTGCCGACCACAAGACCTGAAAGAAACAAAAGAATGGGAGAAAAACCCCGAAAACCTCAACCATCTATTCAACACAGCCATTTCACCCACTCTAGGAAGACATTGTCAGGAATGGCCAGAGGGCAAAACTGATGCAGAAGTGAAGCTACTCATAGAAGAAAACAGTAAAGAAGAGGACATCATCATATATACACAGATGGCTCAGTCACCAAAGACCAATCCGGTTGGGGATTCACTGCGAATCAAAATGGAAAAACAGTTAGGGAAGAGAATGCTGCCTACAAAGTCACAACCTCCAGCCTAACGATGGAAGTTGAAGCTGTGACACATGCCCTCCAGTGGCTATCGTCCATCCATACGCCCGGAAACCAACATGCCATGATTCTAACAGACTCAATGAACCTCATACAGAAAATTGAAAACGGAATGGGAAGCCCAGAGTGGCATAAGGCAATGCGCAACTTTCAGATAAAAAAACTCACATGGTCATACTGCCCGGGACATGCAGGAGTTAAGGGAAATGAGCGAGCTGACAGACTTGCTGGTAACGCAACACCAACGAGCGGCCTACATCTAGGAAAATCGGAAATCCTCAGAAAAGTCAAAGAATATCAAAAAGAACAGGTACAAGGCCATCACACCATCGATCGCCTCAAAGAAATAAAAGCAGAGAGAGGGAGCGGCCGTAAGTCTATCATGAAAGGTAGAGCACGATGCTTTGCAAATCAAACAAATATCGGCATCATTTCCAAACCAACATTGCGCAAATTTCTTCAAAACGGAACAGAGTCTCTGTGGGCTTTTCCAAATACAATAGACTGAGCAACACACTAGACGCCACGTTCTTGGCATCAGAGATCTTTTCCCATCCCTCTTGCGG
>NC_134884.1:18760319-18770319 GCF_041734735.1 Babylonia areolata
TTTTGATTCAGAAAGGTATAAAGGGGAAATTTATGATTGCTATCATTGCTATGTATAAATGTGTTACGTCTTGCGTACGTATTGAAGATAAGTTAACTGAGTTTTTTTTATTGTCCCGTTGGCTTAAGGCAAGGTTGTATGTTAAGCCCTATATTGTTTTCGTTATTTGTTAACGAAATTGCATCAGCAGTTGAAATCAGTGGTTTTCATGGAATTCAGTTTTTGCCTGATTTATTAGAGTTGTTCATTCTTCTGTTCGCGGATGATATTATACTGCTATCTAACACTGTGATTGGTCTGCAAAATCAAATTAATATTCTGAATAATGCATGTAAAACACTCTTCTTGATTGTAAATACTGACAAGACTAAAGTGATGGTTTTTCGAAAAGGTGGCTTTTTGGGAAGATATGAAAAGTGGAATCTCGATAGAAATGCTCTAGAAGTAGTGAATGAATATAATTATCTAGGGTTTGTTTTTACGACAAAAAATGGGTATAAACAAAGGAGTAGGGATTTTAGCAGCAAAAGGCAAACATGCATGCATTGACTGTATAAAATATATAACGAAACTGAATGATATTTCCAAAGGATGTTTTTTTCAAAATATTTGATGCTCAGGTACAACCCATTCTTTTGTACGCTTCTGAGATGTGGGGTCTTAACAGACTTGATAATATTGAGAAGGTTCATTCCTTTGCATGTAAACGTTTTTTGAACATACCACTTAGAGCGCCAAACAAGTTTGCATTCGGCGAATTAGAACGTTATCCACTGTATATAAATAGTGCAACAAGGTGTATCAAGCACTGGTTAAGGTTGCTGAATATGAATGTGCACCGATTACCCAGACAGGCATATTTGATGTTGTTTAACTTAGACGAAAGGGGAAAAAAATGCTGGGTGTCTTCAGTAAAAAAAATACTTTATTTAGACTTGGGTTTGGATGTGTCTGGTTGCAACAAGGCGTTGGTTGTGAGCAAACATTTTTGTCATTATTTAAGCAAAGAATGAAAGATATATTTATGCAGGAGTGGGACGAGTCAGTAATGTCTAAAGATATATATCATAACTACAGACTGTTTATAACTGGTTTTCAGTGTGAGCAATATTTTGACTTTGTGGATAAAAAGTGTTTTTGGGACTGTTTGGTAAAATTATGGCTTGGTTTACTCCCAATAAATGGATCATTTTTTTTTAGAAGAACATTCAAATGTAATTCAAATTACGCATGTAAATGTTGTAATGTGATCGAAGATGAAAACCATTTTATAAACAATTGTGTCCTTTACAATAACCGGCGGCAAAAACATCTGAACTCTGAAGGTCAATCGTATGTTCACTTGCTGAAGAATGGTTCTGTTTACAGTATGCGTAAACTCTGTATTTATATATTTAATGCCCTGACGATACGATAGGGATTCTGTGACAACAATGATGAAAGTTAGAATTAATTCACTATGCACAAGAAGCACTTTTGTTCTACAGGTTAAGTTAGTACGTATTTCACACTTAAGTTGTGGCTGAGTGATCACCATATTGTTTACTTTTGACCTCTTTCTAGGGGCGGGAGGCCTGGAGATTAAAGTTTTTGTTCTTGTTCTTGTTCTTGTTCTTGTTCTCTCTCTCTCTCTCTCATATCTCTTTTGAATCAATATGGGTGACAGAAAAAGAATCACATACCAATCACCACACAGTCGTCAGCGATTCTCTTGATGATGGACATAACCTCTCGTCGGCCCCTTTCTCTGATTGAATTTTGTCGGCAGTTCTGCAAAGGTGTCATCTGTAGTTTGCGCACGTGCATGCACGTGACATGCCTCGACAGGCACGGGAATGTGCTGCAGAGAACATCAGGCTCAATCCGTCTACACGCAAGTGTTAAATCATGAATGCAGGATGTTACGTTCTGAACGTGCATGAATGGTAGGTGTTAAAATATCTGAACATGTTCTGCGTGGCAGGTGCTGGGTTCCTGACACCATGTGCATAACAGGTGCCCTGAACACGTTGTGCTATGCAGGTGTTGACATCTGAATATTTTCTACATAAGAGTTGTTCAGTTCTGGTTATCTTCTGTATGTATGGAAGTTGTTGACTTCGGAGCACTTTATGAATGTAATGTGTTGACATATCCACGGTAGGTGATGAGCTCTGAACACTTTCTGCACGGCAGGTGTTGACTTCTTAACACTTTATGTATGGCAGGTGTTGACTTATAAACGCTTTATGTATGGCAAATCTTGATTTCTCAACATTTATGGCAGATGTGGACTTATAAACGCTGTATATATGGCAGGTGTTGACTTCTCAACACTGTATGTTTGGCAAGTGTTGACTTCTCAACACTTTATGTATGACAGGTGTTGACTTCTCAACACTGTATGTTTGGCAGGTGTTGACTTCTCAACACTGTATGTTTGGCAGGTGTTGATTTCTCAACATTGTATCTACGGCAGGTGTTGACTTCTCAACACTTTATGTATGGCAAGTGTTGACTTATAAACGTTTTATGTATGGCAAACCTTGACTTCTCAACACTTTATGGCAGGTGTTGACTTATAAACGCTTTATATATGGCAGGTGTTGAATTCTTAGCACTTTATGTATGGCAGGTGTTGACTTTTCAACATTTTATGTACGGCAGGTGTTGATTTTTCAACAGGTGTTGAGTTCTGAGCACGCACTGTATGACTGGCAGGTGTCGACATTTAAACCCTTTATGCCAGTATGTGTTAAGTTCAGAACACTTTCTACATTGCAGGATTTGAGTTCTCAACATTTTATGAATGGCAAATGTTTTATTCTGAGCACGTTATGTACGGCAGAGGTTGAGAGCTTGACATTTAATGCATGGAAGTGTTGAATTCTGAAAATAAAAAGAATCATGAACACTTTGCCCGTGGCAGATCAGCAGATCAGATGGCTAAGATCGAGTCGAATTATGCATGACAGGTGTTGAGTTCTGAACTATTTGTGTATGGCCAGAGGGAGATTAAAAACACGCATGGGAACGCTGAACAACGAGTGCAAACCTGAAGGAACCAATGTGTGAGTAAATCACACATCGTCACATATCTCTTAAGGAAATATTTTTCCGAGAAACTGTGGATAAGAATCATCAAAAAACGTTCATTTGTTTCTCGGCAGAGATTTACAATGGGTGAACAGGAGGGTGAAGAATAGAAAATATAAGTCATGATGTGTCCGATTTCAGGAGCTGTTCAGTGGTAAAAAGCTTTGTTTTTGACAAGTTGGGCAAATTTCACTCTGTGTGTGTGTGTGTGTGTGTGTGTGTGAGAGAGAGAGAGATATAGAGAGAGAGAGAGAGAGAGAGAGAGAGAGAGAGAGAGAATGAGTGTGGGTGTATCCACGCGTGTGCACGTGCGTGTGCATGTTTACGATAATTGTTTGCCTATCTATCTGTCTGTCTGTATGCACTCACTCACCCACTGAAACTTACACGTTTGCACACATAATTATATTTGGCAGAAATTAACCCAGTATAGTGTGGGAAAGTAATCTTTGAAAAAAAATTTTTTAAGGAAAATGAAGAGAAAGAAAAAAAGAAAAGATGCTCTGATTCGCAAGTTTAAAAAAAAAAACAAAAAAAAACAAATCTCAAGGCGTGGGGAAAAAATTAAAAATTAAAGAAAAGAATAAGCACTGAATCACCACTTTAATACTAATAATAATATTTAAAAAAAAGAAAGAAAAATCTTCTCATGACGTAAATGTAAATTACACCCCTCGCCCCCAACCCTTCCACAAGCTTCGTTAGTTGATTAAGAGATGGAAACCTCTTGGCATGTGTCTGGAACGGGAACAGTGTTCTTCCCATCAAACGAACCGGAGCATGCTTCTTCATTCTTTTCTCTTTTTTTCTTTTTTCTTCTCCTTGAATTCGAGACAAGCGTGTAGTTTTTTTGTTTCCCATCATGTGTGTGCAGTTCTCATCACACTTAGAGAGATCACAGCGGCAGGTCGCAGACCACCTGGGGCCGTATTCAAGACAAAATTCATTTTGCCTTCAGGCAAGATATCTTTGACATGGTTGGGACCTGCGGGTACAGTTTACCTTGAAGGATAAGTTATCTTCGTATTCAAGACACAGGCAGTTCGCTCAGACAGTTAACCCATCGTCTTTTTTTTTTTTTTTTTTTTTTTAATCCCAACATCTGGGCATGCTCTCAGTTTCACTTCTCATCGCACCACAGCTTGGAACATTGTCTAGAGAGTTCGCAATACACGTGCTATCCGTAAAGCACACCTGTTTTCCCTTTAAAAAAAAAAGAAAAGAAAAATGCTGCAAAAGGATCCGCCATATTTACCTCTGCTTCGTGGGCAGTCACCCTTGGCAGGTAGTAAGGGTAGATTGCCTTCGGGTATGTAGACACACGGGTAGACTCTTGTGTTCATGAATACTGGATGTTGCTTACCCTCAAGTAGTTTGCCTTGCCTCAGGTAGATTAACCCCAGGTGCACATTTACCCTCAGGTACGATGTTCTTTTGAATATGGCCCCTGGAGAAGAGAAGTGAACTGATCGCCAGCGAAGTGAATCAAGACTCACCGTCATACTCGATTACCAAATTGCAGGGTTGAAGGTAAGGTTCGTTACCTGGTTCAAAAGGGAAATAAGGCACTGGGTACACGCGCGCATACACGCGCACGCGCACGCCCCCTCACCCATAGAGAGAGAGAGGCAGACAGAGACAGACAAAATGAGAGGGTTCAAAAATCACAATTTAACACACACACTTACTAACACACACACACACACGCACACACACACACACACACACACACTCATGAAAAATATACCACACAGTTCACCACACAATCAAATCTACTTTATTTTCTTCAATCAGATCAAGAGATGTTCAGATGTTCGCTTCCTGCTCCGAGCTCCGATACATTCCCTCCCACCTCTCTCCCTATCCCCGTCTCTCTCCCTCCTTCTCTTCCTCTTTCTGGATCTGTGTGTGTGTATGTGTGTGTGTGTGTGTGTGTGTGTGTGTCGTATCCCCCCCCTCTCTCTCTCTCTCTCTCTCTCTCTCTCTCTCTCTCTCTCTCTCTCTCTCTCATACCCCCTCTCTCTCTGTCTCTCTCTCATACCCCCCTCTCTCTCTCTCTCTCTCTCTCTCTCTCTCTCTCTCTCTCCCCCTCTCCATCTCTCTCCTCTTCTTCTTCCTATTATTATTATTATTAGAAGTAGTAGTAGTGTTGTTGTGTTGTTCTTCTTCTTATTATTATTGGGGATGGTGCATATGCAAGTGTATTCGTTTGTGCATGTGAAGTGTTCCGTTTTATAATTTGTGTTTGTCTTTCTTGCTGTGACATTGTTTTGTTCTTTCTCTCTTCTTTCTAATGTATTTCATTTGTTTACTTAGTAGTAGTAGTAGTAGTAGTAGTAGTAATGGTAGCAGTGGTAGTAGTGATAGTTGTAGTGGTAGTAATAGCTTCATTGGGGATTTTTGTGCTTTTTTTTTTGTTTTGTTTTGTTTTGTTTTTGTTGTTGTTGTTTGTTGTTGGTGTTTTTTTTTTTTTGTTTGTTTGTTTGGGGTTTTTTCTTCTTTTTTTCTTTTTTTTTAATTTGGTTTTGTTTTTTGTTTAGCTTGTTTTTTTGTTTGCTGGTTGATTTATATATATTTTTTCCCCTTAGGGCCGGATGCAAAAAAGCATGTCCTTGCTTGTACTACTTTCTTCATTAAAGAAAATTCATTCATTCATCCACTCATTCATTCATTCATTCTCTCTCTCTCTCTCTCTCTCTCTCTCTCTCTCTCTCTTTCTCTCACAGAAAGTGTGTGTGAGAGAGAGAGAGAGAGAGAGAGGGAAGGAGAGAGAGGGAGGGAGATATATATATATATATATATATAGAGAGAGAGAGAGAGAGAGAGAGAGACATCACCACAGCTGTGGCTTTGTAAGCCTGAGAGGTGTATACAGGAGTGAACGTTGTCGCCCACAAGCGCAGGAGTTGCGGGTCCCATCTGCCGTTGTTGTTTTAGTTCCCTGGATGAGTGTCGGCGATAAACGTTGCTCTCTTTTGCTCTATAACTTTTTTGAAGAATTAGGTTTGTGAACTCTCCCTACTCTCCGTCTCAATACCCGCCACCGATCCTGTCTCTGTCTCTGTCTCTCTTTCTCTCACTCTCACTCTCTCTCTCTCTCGCCTTCTCTCTCTTTCTCTCACTCTCTCTCTGTCTCTCTCTCTCGCTCTCTTTCAGCCTCCCCCCGTTCCTCTTGTCTTTCTCCACATACGTGAGTAAACTTGAAATGCATTAAAACACACACACACACACACACACACACACACACACACACGCACGCACAAAAAAAAACACACCTGCAGTTTGTGCGACCTCTGTTTGAATTGATTTTTGTGAGTTGAATAAAGTGGTGTTGTTGGTTGCTGTTGTTGCTTTTGTTTGTTTTTTTGTTGTTGTTGTTTTGGGGTTGTTTTTGTTGTTGTTTGTTTGTTTGTTTGTTTGGGGGGGCGTCTTTTTCTTTTTTTAAGAATATTAAATTAGAGAAAGGAATTTTTAAGTGAAGATTTTTATGTGGCAGTTGTGTGTGTGTGTGTGTGTGTGTGTGTGTGTGTTTGGAGCGTAGTACTCTCCGTTCCCTTCAAGAGTAATGGGAAGAGGAGGGGGTTGGGGTTGTTTATCCCCGAGGCCGCTGACAAATTTCGGTTTCGTGCTCAAGGACACGTCCGTGTCACGGCAGCTGGGGGACTGGGGGACCAGCATCTCTTGTATCAACCAGAGCTTCTGTGTGTGTGTGTGTGTGTGTGTGTGTGTGTGTGTGTGTGTGTGTCGGTCTGTCTGTCTCTGTCTCATCCTGTCTCTGTCTCTCTATCCTCCGTCTCTTCCTCCTTCGCTCTGTCTCTCCCCCCTCTCTTTCTTCTAAACCTGTGTGCACCTAATCATGCACCCCCACTCACGTTGGCCAATGAAGATAAGCCGGTTTCTCGGTCAGGTTCAGTTATAGTCAGTGACAGTGTCAAAAGGTTCCTGCCGGTGCTTAGGAAATGAGGCGAGAACGGCAGGTGACTGGTGAGATAGGCACATCACACCCACTGATCCCCCTCCCTCCCTCCCTCTTGTTTTCTTGCGAGAGTGGGGGTGATGGCAGGCGAGTTAGGTAAGGGACCTCCTTTTCGCCTTCATATCCTTTTCACACCTCAAGTTCTTTCTCCACTGCGATCTGACGTTGTGAAATAAAGTCCGAAATCAAAGCCAATTTCTTCAAATAAAAACCTGAACATAATGGTATCATTAGGTGACATTTCTTTTTATTTTGTGTATAGTTTTGTGATTTAAACGGTGATATATATCACTTCAAGACCACACGTTGTACAATCTAGGCAAAAGTTATTCCAGAGGTGTAGTGCTGATTGCACATATCATCAGTGCAGCATCAACAGTAGCAGAGATATATAGATGCGAAACGGGTATTGATCAAGCATTTCGGATCAATCATAGTTTTGCCTGTTGCTTGGGTCTGGTCAGTGGGGTTTGATTGACCGATGATTGACTGACTGGCCGGTGGGTGAGTCAGTCGTTTGGTCTGCTGGACAGTTGGTTGGCTGTTTGGTGAATTGGGTCTCGCTGGTGCGGTTTTACTAATTGATTAATTGATTGAATGACCGGTCAGTCATTCAGTCAGTCGTTTTGCCCACTGGCTGGTTGGTTGGTTGGTGAATGGATGGATGAAAGGAAGAAAGGATGGAGATTGACTGACGCACTGGCTGCTGAGTGACTCGTTCATTCATTTAATTAGTTCATTACATGATCCATTTTATCGTTTGTTGTTTCGTTCTCCATTTATCAGATGGATTCCCCCGTCTCCTCGACGAAGGCGGCAGTACGTCGCAGGTCCTCCGTAGAGCTTCCGGGCCGCTTGGGATTGGGTCGGGCCAGGTTTTCTCTCCGAACGCTTGGTGGAGCGGACAGGACTGCAGCAGATGTTCTGTTGTCTGGCTGCCTGTTCTGCAGGGGTTATCGTTTGTGGCTTTTTCAGTGTTCTCCCGTAGTGGAAGATGGGCTGGGACTGGTATGACAGGAATGTTGAACTCTTTTCGTCCACTGATGATTCTTTCTCCCAGTAGAAACACAAGGGCTTTGGCTGGTCCGACATGTTTAAAAACGAAAAAGAAAAAGAGCATTCCCCAAATACATGCTGTTGATAATGGATGAGGCAGTTAGACTTCCACCAGAAGTCATAAATTTCCTTTGTTTTTGTTTTTCCTTTTCTCCTTTTTAGCGCAACTGGTTCAGAAACAGGCACAACAAAAAGCCGATTTTATCATCACAGTGTTTTCTCATGGTCCCTGAAAACGTATCCGGGACTGGGCATTTACCCCTGGAACGTCTGCACAAAAGATATTCCAGAGAAAATGGCTGTGGCTGCTGTGAATCCAGGTGATGGTATCATCTGGTGTAAACATCGGGGGATGTCTTTTACAGAGTCAGTGATGTATTGTCTGAAGGCGGGCGGCTGATTTCTATCAGCATATCAATCTTCATCAATTTGTTTTCAACGTATAGTCAGGGGAGAGGCTACTTTGTCAGTGATATGGGAACGTACCTTTGGAGAAGGAAGCTATGAGACAGTCCTACCAACCCCCGCCCCTCCCTTTCCGTTTATACACTACACTTGAAATAGGCTACGCATTTCATGTCTAGCTCTCGTCGCTATCATTTCCAGTTGTGCCGTGGTTAATCGGTCAACCCATAAGCCCCGATGTTTAGTGCCGACAGTCAGCATTTCTCCTACCAGAACCGAGTACTGGTTACCTTTTTTCTCTGATACACAAAACCCAGTTTCCATCATCACATTATTTCCTCAACATTGTGAGGATGGTAAATTGGACAGTCAGTTTTCCCTGACGTTTCCCCGTAACAGACATTAATTCAGGTCGAGGTATGCCCTGGTGTGAACATCGGGGTAGGTTGGAGGGGGAGGAGGAGGGGCGTTTTCTCTTACAGAGACACAGTGATATGCAGTCTGGGGGCAAGAGGGTGGTTGCTATCAACACATCAATCTCCATCACTTTCTGTTCCAGCTGCGGTGATCTATAGTCTGGGGAACAGCGGGCTTGTCAGGTCCATGGAAACACGCCTTGAGGGAATCTGTTGAAGCAATAAGACTGCTAATCCCCGCCTTTCTTTCTATCAGCAGGCTAAATCTGTTCTGAATACCTTCGTCACTCGTAAACTTACCGTTGCCTTTTTCTCCCCTTGATTATCGAGGCAGTATCTCTCTTCGCATATCTGCTCCTCGTCCATCTCTTGTTTTGTTTTGTTTTTTTTTTGGGGGGGGGGTCTCTGACCCTCACTGGAATGGTGCTCTGTTCTTACTGTTTACAGTAAAGTTAGACATCTATAACAGGGTGTGTTGCATTTCAGCCTTCTTTTCATTGTCAAATAATGTGTGTGTTTTCGCCATTGCGTTTGTGTATTTCTTGTTACGTATGAACGAGCACGATATAAGCTCATGATTGTTGTTGCTCAAGTCTTCTTAATTGAACGCTGTATTGCACCATGTTTCTTGATATCAAAAAATGTTTAAACCAACAGGGTGTGTTCCAGTGGCTCTCACCAGCTGTCACGTATGTCTCAAAGCCTTTTCTGACGATAAAGCTGACTACTAACACGTGACAACTTTTTTAGATCACTGCCCTTCAGTCTGACAGGAGCTATGGGACCTTTAACCCACACAAAACAAAAAGGAAAGAGCTCTGCCGGAATAAACTTTTTTTTTGTGTGTGAAATTTGACTGTCCAATTACTATATAAAAATGAGTGTTTTTGTGGAAGGTGTGTATGGGTTAGTGTGTGTGTGTGTGTGTGTGTGTGTGTGTGTGTGTGTGTGTGTGTGCAAGGTCTGCGCGTGTGTGTGTCTGTGTGTTTGTGCGCTTGTGCACGCACTCACTCACTCACATACTCGCTTACACAAACAAGTCTCAAATATTCTTTAAAAAAATATGTATACA
>NC_134884.1:18778991-18791491 GCF_041734735.1 Babylonia areolata
TTGGAAAAGCCCACAGAGGTTTTGTTCCGTTTTGAAGAAATTTGCGCAATGTTGGTTTGGAAATGATGCCGATATTTGTTTGATTTGCAAAGCATCGTGCTCTACCTTTCATATTAAACTTGCGGCCACTCCCTCTCTCTGCTTTTATTTCTTTGAGGCGATCGATGGTGTGATGGCCTTGTACCTGTTCGTTTTGGTATTCTTTGACTTTTCTGAGGATTTCCGATTTTCCTAGATGTAGGCCGCTCGTTGGTGTTGCGTTACCAGCAAGTCTGTCAGCTCGCTCATTTCCCTTAACACCTGCATGTCCCGGGCAGTATGACCATGTGAGGTTTTTAATCTGAAAGTTGCGCATTGCCTTATGCCACTCTGGGCTTCCCATTCCGTTTTCAATTTTCTGTATGAGGTTCATTGAGTCGGTTAGAATCATGGCATGTTGGTTTCCGGGCGTATGGATGGACGATAGCCACTGGAGGGCATGTGTCACAGCTTCAACTTCCATCGTTTGGCTGGAGGTTGTGACTTTGGATGAGGAGGGAGTAGAGGAGGTGCAAGGTAATGTGTGTGTGTGTGTGTGTGTGTGTGTGTGTTGGAGCTCATGTACGTTTATATGTATTTGACTGTGCTTTCATGTGTGCTTGTACAAGTAAGTGTTCATCTCTGTGAGTGTGTGCTTGTGTGTGTGTGTGTGTGTGTGTGTGTGTGTGTGCCGTGGAAGCCGCGATACGTAGACTAGAAATGAGTGTGTGGAGGAGGGGGGTAGAGGAGGTACAAGGTAATGTGTGTGTGTGTGTGTGTGTGTTGGAGCTCATTTACGTTTATATGTATTTGACTGTGCTTTCATATCTGTGAAACTGCATGTTTGGTGCATTTCTGTTATGCATGTGTGGGTGTATGTGTGAATGTGTGTCTTCATGTTTTACATTTATCCGCTTATTTATCACCATTGTTGTCTTATTTATTTATTTATTTATGTTTTATTATTATCATTTTATTAGTATTACTAATATTATTACTACTACCTTTTTCTATATTATAATTATTATTTATTTATTTATGCAAGCTTATCTATTATTTATTCCCCGTGTTTTTTGTTTGTTTGTTTTTTTGTTTTTTGTTGTTGTTTTTTGTTGTTTTTCTCAAGGCCTGACTAAGCGCGTTGGATTACGCTGCTGGTCAGGCATCTGCTTGGCAGATGTGGTGTAGCGTATATGGTTTTGTCCGAACGCATTGACGCCTCCTTGAGCTACTGATACTGATACTGATACTCACCTTTTCATTCATCACCATCGCCATTGTCACCTTTTATATCACAGGAGAATGAAGAAAAAGAAGAACCAGCATCGGATGATCATCACACAGGCGGGAAACACTTAAAAGTCCATAAGATGATTCATACTGGTCAAAAACCATTTGCTTGTGATGTGTGCAGTAAGACTTTTACACGAGCGGAAAGCTTCAAAGAACATAAGATGATTCATACTGATCAAAAGCCCTTTACCTGCGATGTGTGTGGTAAAATGTTTAGGCAAAGAAGTAGTTTGTCAAGACACAGGAAGGTTCATACTGATCAAAAACCATTTGCTTGTGATGTGTGCAGTAAGACTTTTACACGAGCGGAAGGCTTCAAAGAACATAAGATGATTCATACTGATCAAAAGCCCTTTACCTGCGATGTGTGTGGTAAAATGTTTAGGCAAAGAAGTAGCTTGTCAAGACACAGGAAGGTTCATACTGATCAAAAGCCCTTTACCTGTGATGTGTGTGGTAAAGTGTTCAGTCGAGCAGGTAACTTGTCAAGACACAAAAAGGTTCATACTAATCAAAACACCTTTACCTGTGATGTGTGTGGACAATTTTTTAAACGGGCTGCTGATTTGAAAGACCATAAGGTGACACATAAGGATTAGGCTGCAAAGAACTTGAGCAGAAGCGTGAAACAGAAGAAACTGATACTGCTTAGAATGTACTGACAATTGAGAAAACAGGTGCATGTTTTCAGAACAGTAGAATGCAGAGAGTCCATCAGAGCACAGAGGCAGGAGTTGGACTGTGCACACTTTTTGATTCGTTCTTGTCATTGTTTATTTTCGAACATAATTCAAATTTTGCACTTCCCTTGTTTCCATGAATTTGTTTTTTAATTTGATTTTGTCACCTGTGTTACAGCCATAAAAAGCACTTTTGTGGTCACCTGTACTATATAAGCAACATGACTATGATTAAATTCAAATATTGTACACTGTAACTGTAATTTGAATATCTTTTTACTTAAAACATTTAGATTTTATTCGCATGCCTGTGGTTTACATCTAAATTTCATGTGCCGTAATTCAATCGATAGAGTGCTTAAATCTGTGTTGTTGTTTTTTTTTAATACGAAGTCGTCTTATATTGTGGCTTGTTCTCATACTTGTAGTCCTATGCCTGTGTGTGTGTGTGTGTGTGTGTGTGTGTGTGTGTTCTTTTTCATCTGGTTCATACCCCCTACCCTCACCAGTCCGTCATTCTAGATAACTATACATCATTTATAATCTTAAGGTAAAGACGACCAATTTAAAATATTTGCATTCCGAACCTTCGTATTTTATTGTATGCATTATAATGTGTTGATAATGTAGTCTGATGTTGAAGTGCAACGCCCATCCTTCCCTTTCCCCCAACCCTGTCCTACAATGTTCGTGTGAGTGCTTTTAATTCAATGATGGAAATAATTCATTTTAAGATTAGTATTTCTTAAAAATAGTTTATATTTTCCTTATGATGAGCCTGAAGGCAAATTTATGTACTCTTTCAGATAATAAATTGATTGATTGATTGATTGATTGATTGATTGATTATTTGTATTGTTAGGCGGCTGAGGACTCGCTAAATACGGGACCACTATTTATCATTTCATCTGAACGACTAGCTTCCAGACCACACCACATGGTCCAGTGGGGAGGGGGGGGAGAAATTCTGCGTGTATGGGATTTGATCCTGCATCTTTCGATTCTATCACTCCTCTGGCAGATACGTTAACACTAGGCCTTCACTACACGAAATGGGGGTTAGGGCGTGCACGGGAGGGGTAGTACCTCTAGAGGGGGGGGGGGGTTGTCACGCTCTTCCGGGAGTGGTTCGTCCTCTGTTGGTCCCCACCGGCACCCAGCTCTCACCTATGGGTCCTAGAAGCTGCTAGCATGCGGCAGCGCCCAACCCCAGGGCAACGGCTTTGACAGGTTGGCTAAACTAGGTGAGGGCAGCTGATGGGTCTCAAACCCTCGGTGAGTTAGGGCTTGTCTACCCAAGCATGTGAAGACTGGATCCGGCGGACTCTGCAGAAGAAACCTTCATGGTTCAACAGAGAGGAAGGCGGTTGCAGCAGAGCACTGTGGAGTGCTGAGGGCAGGATGAGGCACATAGGACATCCTGGTCATCCACTGCATCCGTTTCCATCTCCAGTCGTCTTGACCTCGTCTTGCCACTTGATACAGATGGTCTCGGACAAGAGAGTGAGGTCGACGGTGCGCAACTCCTCTTCACTATAAACAAAGTCATCGCGCAAGTCATCAGTTATCCTTCATCCCATACCATCATTTTCCCCAAGCCCTGTGGCGACAGGCGAGCGATGAAGCGACAGGTGTGGGTACACTGGCAGTCGTAGCCGCGGACATGCACACAGGCGGCTCAGGCCATAGGGTCGTTTTTCACCGACTGGAGCAGCGGTGGAGATCGGCAGCAGCCAGCTCCAGGAAAGCCTTACGTTGAACCAAACATCTTCATCAACGGGCAACGACTGAACGCGGTGGACAAGTTCACATACCTGGGCAGTACACTCTCTCGCACAGTTGTCATCGACGACGAGGTGAATGCCAGACTCGCCAAAGCCAGCGCTGCCTTCGGCAGACTCCATAAGAACGTTTGGAACAGGAGAGGCATCACCCTGGAGACGAAGCTCAAAGTATACAAGGCCATAGTTCTCACCACACTGCTCTATGGATGTGAATCATGGACGGTCTACAAACGCCACGCCAAAAAGCTGAACCACTTCCACACCACCAGCCTCAGAAAACTTCTCGGCATAAAGTGGCAAGAGAAGATCCCTGACACAGAGGTGCTCACTCGTGCAAACTTGCCCAGCATCTACACCATCTTGATGCAGGCCCAGCTGCGCTGGGCAGGCCATGTAGTTCGCATGCCAGACCACCGGCTCCCCAAGAAACTGCTGTACGGCGAACTCCAACATGGCAAGCGCTCCCATGGAGGCCAAAAGAAGCGCTTCAAAGACACTCTGAAAGCTTCTCTGAAGGCCTTCAACATCAGCCACGACACATGGGAGCTGAATGCAATGGACAGACCAAAGTGGCGTTCAGCTGTCCACAAAGGTGCCAAATCCTGTGAGGCCAACAGAATCACTGCAGCAGAGCAACGCAGACAGGCCAGGAAAATCAGTGCCAGCAAGTCCCCGACAGCCGCCACCATCGCCTGTCCACACTGCGTCAGAACTTTCCTGGCGCGGATTGGCCTGACCAGTCATCTGCGCACCCACAGAGCCAAACCCACCCACCCCCAGGATGACTAGATGGTCCTCGTCGATCCCGACGGACGAACCACACCCCACAAAATAAAGAAATAATGCTGATCTGAAAATGCATAAGATAAGCACCAACATTGAAATATGTAAGTTTTTGAGGTATGTTATTTCTTTTGTCCTCCATTTCATTTTTCACAGTATGCTATTTGTTTAGATTGTCTAATTAATACTGTACATTTGGATGATGGTGAACATGACATGTCTGAAAAGTGCAAAACGAGGGTATGAGTTGTATTCAAAACATCCAAATCAAATTTGGCCAGCTTTGCCATATCTCCCCTCCATTGTCAGGGTCTGGGGAGTTATCCAAAAAGAAGGGATGTCTTTCAACATTACAAAAAAAACAGAGAATAAATAGTGTATTTCCTTCGGGATACCCATTTCACAAAGAAATTAGGGCGTCAAATTCGAATCAAACGGGGTTTTGATTCTGTTTTCTTAAAAGAACAGTGGAGCATGAGGTGTAACAGTTCTATTTAACAATAACTTTGACTTTAAAGCGGAAACAATAATTATGGACACGAAGGAAAATCATATTAGTATGGTGTTACTGCAGTACGTCGGATAGTATTAGCTAATATCTATGGTTCAAACAGGGATGATCCATTTTTTTCAAAGAAATTCAAGCGAAAATTGAAGAATCAAGCACTCCAAATATCCTCACCGGAGGCGATTGAAATTAGTAAAGAATCTAAATCTTGACTGCTGTAACTCTTTGCATGTAAAAGATGTAAAAGCAAGACATGTAGTTTTTACAAAATGATATCCACATTACAGCTAAGGAACATATGGGGTGAACTGAACCCTGAAGGTAGAAGATACAGCTGGAGAAGAAGAAACCTATTTTAACTGAGTCCTATTGACTTTCTCTTTTGTCTTTGCAATATTTATGAGTTATTTTCACTGGCAATAGACAACGTTATTTTCCGTGTGAACAGATGAAATTCTATCGAAAAGAAACACGTATCCTTCCCCTCTGACTCCACCTCCATTCGGTCCCTGTCACCCACCAACTTCACGTGCACAATGTGAGCGGTTTTCACTTGTTATTTTAATGCTTCTGTTCGTTCATGTTCTGAAGTTTATATTCCTCCAATCGTCCACCCCATTTCCGTCTTCAGTTGACATTCTAGGTGTGAACTGCTTTCAGAACTGGTTGTCATTCATTCCGCTTTTGAGCTGAAAGTGACGTGATTTTGGAAGGTAAGGTGACATTAGAAGGTAACATTTTGTAAAGTGAAAGTCTAGCAAAGATGTTTTTTGATTCCCTTACTCTGATATGTGTGTGTGTGTGTGTGTGTATGTGTGTGTGTGTGTGTATGTGTGTGTGAGCGCACATATCCAAATTAGGCTGACTTAATTGTTTGTCCTCTGATACAGAACAAAAGATAGTTTGATCATTTTGTATGTATTAAGGTATACAAAGCACGTGCATATCCATTTGTACATGCATGCATGTGTCTAAGAGACTAAGGAGCAAAGAATGCTCGTGTGTGTGTGCGTCAATCTGCACTATGTGGGACAGATTTCCTTTTCTCCCATTCCCACCACTCTTCTTTGTGCTTTGTATTTGTGAGAAAAAAATAATTGACGCAGTGTTAATAAATACAAAATAAGTTCGAACAGAGAAAATATAAATCAAGTTGTTCGTTACAGATAAAGAAATGAAATGATAAAAAGAACTTCCAATCTCTCCACGCAGCGGCTCACACGCTGCATGAATGGCTTTCTTACATATCATTCTCTACACATTTCTGTGTGCGCGCGTTTATGCGAATGTGAAGGGGAAACAACCATCCTTGTTCATATATGATAATGACGTTCTGTGTGTGTGTGTGTCTGTGCGTCTGTGCGTCTGTGTGTTTCTGTGCCTGTGCATGTGTGTGTGTGTGTGCGCGTGTGTGTGTGTGTGCGTGCGTGTGTACATGTGTGTGTGTATGTGTGTGCGTGCGAGCGTGTGTGTGTGTGTGTGTGTGTGTGTGTGTGTGTGTGTGCCTTTTGTCTTGTACACATAAACTATTTTTTTATGACTTCAACGTGTTTTCTGAAATACGTTTCAGACACTGTGACAACATGGAATCCATTGAAGATCCAGAAATGTCGGATGTGAAGATAGAGATAGATGTTGCTGAAGAACCACAATGGACGACTCAAGCTGCATTTTCAGGTATTTTGGTTTTCAGTTCTCGCATTTTAACCTTCATATTTATTGCCTGAATGCAAAGTCTTTATTTCGTCACGTTTCCTCACATAAGCGTGTCTGTTTTCATTCACATAAGTCATCCTGTTATAACAAAATATCAAGAACACCAAAAAGTGACAGAAGTCCAGAAACCAAACGAGACGTTAAAGTCGTAAGAAGTATGTGCATAAGGAAAGGGTAGGGCAGGAACAAAAGGAAAAGTTTTAGTCTTTAAGGAATGATACATTCTCTGGCAATGTCATACCTACTAAATTATCTTTGAATGAATTTTGCGCGAAATCTTTGGGCGGTTAAAATGTTTTGTTCTTCCTACAGTTATGAGTTGTAATCCGAATTCTGGATGGGAAAAAGGAAAGTAAAAGAAAGGAGCCGGGTTCAAGTCTCCGAGGTCAGCATATGTGGAGAGTTAAACATGTCACAGCCCTTAGAATGGAGGCATGCTACATATTACACACCAGATCAGACAGCACGTGAAACACTTTGCAATCCTTGCCAGTGTCCGTTGTGTTATAGAGACACAACAGTGTCCAACATCCACCCACAACTGAAAATGTGGTGTCGCTGCATAAATAACGGAATGAAAACGGCGATACACATAAATTTTGTCTCATAAAAAGCAGTCGCAGACTACAAATCTGGACCATAAACACTCACACACGCACACAAACACACACACACACACACACGCGCACACACGCGCGCATGTATGCACAAACACAAATATGTACTTAACTCCTCCCCATTCCCCCACACACTCATCACCAACCACACCAAACTCATTCTTGCTCACTCAACATTGGTGCAAATCCACTTTGTCTACAGAGCACTAAATTGCATAAAACGGTTGTAAGATGTTACGTAATTCTCTGAAATTTATTGAATATCATCCCTTCTGATATGTTGTTATCATAATATATTACATTTTCCTACTCTTTTATTTATCTGATACTGTTTCTTTTCCCTTAAAATCTTCGAAACATACAAGGAGATTTCGACCTTGGAAAATAGAATAAATAAAATAAAAATATTTGTGATGGACATGACAATGCTACATTTTATAATGTGTACACATTCATGTCTCTTACAGAACCTGTGATCAGTGATGTCGTCAATACCACGGGTATCACGAGTGCTCATCACACAACAAACGCTTACAGTCAGATGGCTGCTTTCATTAAATCTGAACCAAACGACAACGGTGACACTTGCGAATTTTTTAAGACAGACCCAACTGAAGATAACGTTGACAGTAATACATTTCACGACCTTTATTACCAGACAATAGATCAGAACAAACACAAAGATAGCATTAAAACTGAGCAGAACACTGGTGCCGAGTTCTTCTCCACATCGATGTACTCATTGAATGGCGTGAATTGCGAACAATCTCAGATGAAAATGAAAATCAAAGAGGAAGTTTGTATCGGTACTAATGTATCACATCCACTGATGCATTTGAAGACCGAGATTGATGGTTCATACTCTGACATGAAATACTGCAGTTCTACTGTCCACGTGAAGATAGAGCCATTCACTTACATTGGGTCAGAGACCAGGGATGTCGGATGTAATTGCAGGAAAGAAGAAGTTAAAAACGAAACAAGCGATGACGTCCAACATCAAGCAGTTCCAGCTAACAGAACTAGTGTAGTTGATACTGAAAGTATAAGAGCGAACATGAACAGTGTCGTCAAGATTGAAGACGTCATAGTAGACATCAGTGTTGACACCAAGATTGCAGACGCTACGACAAAAACTATCATCGATGTAAAACCTGAGCCAGATCAAGCACACGGTGATACAAGGACTGAAACAATGGAGGCAAGCACAAGCAATGATGCTAAAACAGATTCCATCATGGATGAAATGATGATGAGAATGACAGCGAACAGATTCAGGTCACAGTTCATTTCAAAAATGGACGGGGACACAAATCAACAGCTGGACGATGATCAGGTGCGTCAAATGGTCGGTCGTTTTTATATGCTCTTTGATTCTATTTTTTTCTCTTCCCCGAAATGTTCTCTGTTGCATATATATTTTACGGCAAGCTGAATTTAATATACTTTGTTTGTATAAACAATCCTTCTCAGTACGCATTATAAAAAAAAAAGTAATGTGCCTCTTCTCTGTATAGTTAAATGTACTTGATTTCTTGTCACCTTGGCTATGATGTTGTCCAGCCTACATGCTTATGATTCGTGTCAAAGTGATGGACTTGTCACAAACATTTTTTCACACTTTTTACCAACAGTGTTGTTAACTTTTGGAATAATCTGCTCGGTACAGTAGCATTGTCACTGCAGGAGCAGTGAAAGAGCTATAATTCACGCGTAAGCAACCTCAAAGTTCTTTACAATCCAGTATCTATAGTGAAACAAGAAAGCATATAAAAAGTTGTAGAAACATAAAACAGAATCATTAATGTTGTACAAACACAATGCATAAAACTCACAAAGTAACATACACTCAATACTACAACTGTTACACTCCAACGCACGCACGCACAAATACACAGACACACACACACACACACACACACACACACACACACACACATGATTAAACGGCTGAGACAACAGCAATTTTCACATAAAATACATACATGTAAAACGGAGCATAATTGTAATTTACATGCCATAGATTTTGGGTTGAAAACGTCAAAGTGATAAAAATCGGTAGTCATTCTCCTTTTCGAAACACACCACCACCATCCGTCTACCCACCCCCATTCTCTCTACTCACCCATCACATACACTCACATTGCCATAAGCCTTCAACAACAGCACTGTTAGAGTTATGACAAGTATTCTTTAAAGAGATAATGTTTTAAGACTTGCTGTGAAGATAGATAGATGAGTTGTTTGTCTGAGAGCAATAGGCAGAGAATTCCAAGTTGCTCGGCTGAAGACGGAAAATGACCTCTTTCCACATGTTAAGGAAGTATAGGGGAACAGTCAGCTGGGAGGAGTCAAGAGATCTCGATGTTCTGTTTGGCAAGTAAGGGTTAACAAGCTCAGAAAGACATGAGGGTGTGGTATCACAATTTGGGCACTGACAGCATAGACAGGCAACTTCATATTCAAGTCTGGATTGAACAGGCGACCAACGAAGTGTCTGCAGGAGAGCAGTAGCACTCTCTCCTCGACTTTTTAAGGACGAGCCGAGCTGCACTATTCTGTATTTTCCGGAGCTTGTAGAGTTTATCATTGGGAAAGCCAGCTAAGAGTTTCAGTTTCAGTAGCTCAAGGAGGCGTCACTGCGTTCGGACAAATCCATATACGCTACACCACATCTGCCAAGCAGATGCCTGACCAGCAGCGAAACCCAACGCGCTTAGTCAGGCCTTGAGAAGAAAAAAAAGAAAAAAAGGTGAATAAATAATAGATAAGCTTACATAAATAAATAAATAATAATTATAATATAAAAAGATAGTAGTAATAATAATAATACTAAGAGAGAATTGCAATAATATAGGCGGGATAAAATGAATGCAAACATTTCTATATTTCACATTTCTTGGTTCATCTATGATACATAAATCATGTATCAGAGGTTTCTGTTTCTGCAGCACGCTGTTCATTGAGGATTAACCTGTCCCAAAGCTGTTAGTGTGATGTACCAGGGAATTTTGATCAAAAGCTATGGTTCCCTGATACGTCATCGTATGCTGTTTAGAGTTATTATAATTATATGGACAGAAATGTAATTAAACGGTCATTGGTATGGGACTGTTCCATTTGTAGGTGCTGTAATGCAACTATAATTACATTTTCTTTTCTTTTCCAGAATGAAGGCGGACGTGAAGCGAGTTTGCTTTGATATGAATCCTTTCTGGTGGCTCTGGTTGTGTGACATGCAGAAACACTGTGTGGTCCAATGAATTTTAAATAATAGGAAAGCGTTTTCTTTCGGTTCCTCCTTTCATTGCTACTGTTCAAAAACGGATATCACATTTGATACATATTCACCTTTTCATTCATCACCATCGCCATTGTCTCCTTTTATGTTACAGGAGAATGAAGAAAAAGAAGAACCGTCATCGGCTGATCATCACTCAGGAGGGAAACAGCTGGTGTCTCATACACATGAACAATTTCGTTCTATAGAGTATGGTCTGACAAAAAATCAGATAGTCCACACTGGCCAAGACCTGTTTCCATGTGACGTGTGCGGTACATGTTTTGGATGTGCTGATACCCAGCTGAAAGATCACAAGACAATTCATGCTGATCAAAAGTTGTTTGTCTGTAATGTGTGTGGTAGCAGCTTTGGAAAAGCGAACCATTTTAGGGAACACATGAAGACTCATGCTGATCAGAAACCTGATCGGTGTGGCGAGGCTTTTAGAGAGACAGGCGATCTGAAAAACCACGTGATTAGCCATAATGATGAAAAGCCATTTGTTTGTGATGTGTCCGGTACAACGTGTAGTTGGGGTGACAATTTGAAAAAGCAGACGAGAATTTACACCAGTCAAAAACGGTTTGCTTGTGATATGTGCAATAAGAATTTTACACAGGCTGGAAGCTTAAAACGGCATAAGATGATTCACAGTGGACAAAATCCATTCGCTTGTGATATGTGTAATAAGACTTTTAGACAGATGTGGTACTTAAAACTGCACAAGATGACTCATACTGATCAGAAACCATTTGCTTGTGATGTATGCAGAAAGACTTTTATACGAGCGCAACGGTTAAAAGAACATAAGATGATTCATACTGGTCAAAAACCTTTTGCTTGTGATGTGTGTAATAAGACCTTTAGAAGACCGAAAAGCTTAAAGGAACATAAGATGATTCATACTGGACAAAAACCATTTGCTTGTGATGTGTGTAGTAAGACTTTCACACGAGCGGAACGCTTAAAAGAACATAAGATGATTCATACTGGTCAAAAACCATTTGCTTGTGATGTGTGTGGTAAAATGTTTAGGCATGCAAGGAACTTACCAAGACACGGGAAGGTTCATACTGATCATAAGCCCTTTACCTGTGATGTGTGTGGTCAGATTTTTGAACGATCTGCTGATCTGAAGGACCATAAGATGACACATAAGGATTAGGCTGCACAGAATTTGAGCCAAAGCGTGAAACAGAAGAAAGTTGTATTGCTAAAAATGTGTTGACAGAAAACAGGTGCATGTTTTCAGAACAGTAGAATTCAGAGATGTTTCCTTTTCTGTCCAGCCGAGCATAAAGGCAGGAGTAGGACTGTGCACACTATTTGATTCATTTTTGTCATACTTCATTTGTGGAACAGAATTCAAATTTTGTACTTCAATAACAGGTAGCATTTATGTAAATGATTTAGATTTCACATTGTATCTGTCGCGTTGACAGCATTATCGGTAGAAGTTAACAGTAGTATCACAATTATTATTGTATAACTGATTTTTGTCACAACAGATTTATCCACGTGAAATTCGGGCTGCTTTCAGCAGGGAGTCCGCCTCGCAACACTGAGAGCGCCACCCATTTTTTGTTTGGTTGGTTTTTTCTCCATGGCGTTTTTTTTATTTTTGTTTTCAGTCGTTTTCTTATCGAGTGGTAGTAGTAGTAGTTTTGCAAACAGAGCCATTTGCACGACAGGCTATCTACCTGGCAAGAGACAGCATCCTTTACGTGCTCAACATTCAGTTCACTCATTTGGGCGAAAGTCACGAGCATGCATTGACATCTATATTACAGTGGTTAATTTTCTTTCCGATTTTTGTCA
>NC_134884.1:18803991-18813991 GCF_041734735.1 Babylonia areolata
GAAGATAAGTTAACTGAGTTTTTTTTTTATTGTCCCGTTGGCTTAAGGCAAGGTTGTATGTTAAGCCCTATATTGTTTTCGTTATTTGTTAACGAAATTGCATCAGCAGTTGAAATCAGTGGTATTCATGGAATTCAGTTTTTGCCTGATTTATTAGAGTTGTTCATTCTTCTGTTCGCGGATGATATTGTACTGCTATCTAACACTGCGATTGGTCTGCAAAATCAAATTAATATTCTGAATAATGCATGTAAAACAATCTTCTTGATTGTAAATACTGACAAGACTAAAGTGATGTTTTTTCGAAAAGGTGGCTTTTTGGGAAGATATGAAAAGTGGAATCTCGATGGAAATGCTCTAGAAGTAGTGAATGAATATAATTATCTAGGGTTTGTTTTTACGACAAAAATGGGTATAAACAAAGGAGTAGGGATTTTAGCAGCAAAAGGCAAACATGCATGCATTGACTGTATACAATATATAACGAAGCTGAATGATATTTCCAAAGGACGTTTTTTCAAAATATTTGATGCTCAGGTACAACCCATTCTTTTGTACGTTTCTGAGATGTGGGGTCTTAACAGACTTGATAATATGGAGAAGGTTCATTCCTTTGCATATAAACGTTTTTTGAACATACCACTTAGAGTGCCAAACAAGTTTGCATTCGGCGAATTAGGACGTTATCCACTGTATGTAAATAGTGCAACAAGGTGTATCAAGCACTGGTTAAGGTTGCTGAATATGAATGTGCACCGATTACCCAGACAGGCATATTTTATGTTGTTTAACTTAGACGAAAGGGGAAAAAAATGCTGGGTGTCTTCAGTAAAAAATACTTTATTTAGACTTGGGTTTGGATGTGTCTGGTTGCAACAAGGCGTTGGTTGTGAGCAAACATTTTTGTCATTATTTAAGCAAAGAATGAAAGATATATTTATGCAGGAGTGGGACGAGTCAGTAATGTCTAAAGATATATATCATAACTACAGACTGTTTATAACTGGTTTTCAGTGTGAGCAATATTTTGACTTTGTGGATAAAAAGTGTTTTTGGGACTGTTTGGTAAAATTATGGCTTGGTTTACTCCCAATAAATGGATCATTTTTTTAGAAGAACATTCAAATGTAATTCAAATTACGCATGTAAATGTTGTAATGTGATCGAAGATGAAAACCATTTTATAAACAATTGTGTCCTTTACAATAACCGGCGGCAAAAACATCTGAACTCTGAAGGTCAATCGTATGTTCACTTGCTGAAGAATGGTTCTGTTTACAGTATGCGTAAACTCTGTATTTATATATTTAATGCCCTGACGATACGATAGGGATTCTGTGACAACAATGATGAAAGTTAGAATTAATTCACTATGCACAAGAAGCACTTTTGTTCTACAGGTTTAAGTTAGTACGTATTTCACACTTAAGTTGTGGCTGAGTGATCACCATATTGTTTACTTTTGACCTCTTTCTAGGGGCGGGAGGCCTGGAGATGAAAGTTTTTGTTCTTGTTCTTGTTCTCTCTCTCTCTCTCTCATATCTCTTTTGAATCAATATGGGTGACAGAAAAAGACTCACATACCAATCAGCACACAGTCGTCAGCGATTCTCTTGATGATGGACATCACCTCTCGTCCGCCCCTTTCTCTGATTGAATTTTGTCGGCAGTTCTGCAAAGGTGTCATCTGTAGTTTGCGCACGTGCATGCACGTGACATGCATCGACAGGCACGGGAATGTGCTGCAGAGAACATCAGGCTCAATCCGTCTACACGCAAGTGTTAAATCATGAATGCAGGATGTTACGTTCTGAACGTGCATGAATGGTAGGTGTTAAAATATCTGAACATGTTCTGCGTGGCAGGTGCTGGGTTCCTGACACCATGTGCATAACAGGTGCCCTGAACACGTTGTGCTATGCAGGTGTTGACATCTGAATATTTTCTACATAAGAGTTGTTCAGTTCTGGTTATCTTATGTATGTATGGAAGTTGTTGACTTCTGAGCACTGTATGAATGTAATGTGTTGACATATCCACGGTAGGTGATGAGCTCTGAACACTTTCTGCACGGCAGGTGTTGACTTCTTAACACTTTATGTATGGCAGGTGTTGACTTATAAACGCTTTATGTATGGCAAATCTTGATTTCTCAACATTTATGGCAGATGTGGACTTATAAACGCTGTATATATGGCAGGTGTTGACTTCTCAACACTGTATGTTTGGCAGGTGTTGATTTCTCAACATTGTATCTACGGCAGGTGTTGACTTCTCAACACTTTATGTATGGCAAGTGTTGACTTATAAACGTTTTATGTATGGCAAACCTTGACTTCTCAACACTTTATGGCAGGTGTTGACTTATAAACGCTTTATATATGGCAGGTGTTGAATTCTTAGCACTTTATGTATGGCAGGTGTTGACTTCTTAACGCTTTATATACGGCAGGTGTTGACTTCTCAGTACTTTATGTATGGCAGGTGTTGACTTTTCAACATTTTATGTACGGCAGGTGTTGATTTTTCAACAGGTGTTGAGTTCTGAGCACGCACTGTATGACTGGCAGGTGTCGACATCTAAACCCTTTATGCCAGTATGTGTTAAGTTCAGAACACTTTCTACATTGCAGGATTTGAGTTCTCAACATTTTATGAATGGCAAATGTTTTATTCTGAGCACGTTATGTACGGCAAAGGTTGAGAGCTTGACATTTAATGCATGGAAGTGTTGAATTCTGAAAATAAAAAGAATCATGAACACTTTGCCCGTGGCAGATCAGCAGATCAGATGGCTAAGATCGAGTCAAATTATGCATGACAGGTGTTGAGTTCTGAACTATTTGTGCATGGCCAGAGGGAGATAAAAACACGCATGGGAGCGCTGAACAACGAGTGCAAACCTGAAGGAACCAAAGTGTGAGTAAATCACACATCGTCACATATCTCTTAAGGAAATATTTTTCCGAGAAACTGTGGATAAGAATCATCAAAAAACGTTCATTTGTTTCTCGGCAGAGATTTACAATGGGTGAACAGGAGGGTGAAGAATAGAAAATATAAGTCATGATGTGTCCGATTTCAGGAGCTGTTCAGTGGTAAAAAGCTTTGTTTTTGACAAGTTGGGCAAATTTCACTCTGTGTGTGTGTGTGTGTGTGTGTGTGTGTGTGTGCGTGAGAGAGAGAGAGATAGAGAGAGAGAGAGAGAGAGAGAGAGAGAGAATGAGTGTGGGTGTATCCACGCGTGTGCACGTGCGTGTGCATGTTTACGATAATTGTTTGCCTATCTATCTGTCTGTCTGTTTGCACTCACTCACCCACTGAAACTTACACGTTTGCACACATAATTATATTTGGCGGAAATTAACCCAGTATAGTGTGGGAAAGTAATCTTTGAAAAAAAATTTTTTAAGGAAAATGAAGAGAAAGAAAAAAAAGAAAAGATGCTCTGATTCGCAAGTTTAAAAAAAAAAAACATTAAAAAAAACAAATCTCAAGGCGTGGGAAAAAATTAAAAATTAAAGAAAAGAATAAGCACTGAATCACCACTTTAATACTAATAATAATATATAAAAAAAAGAAAAGAAAAATCTTCTCATGACGTAAATGTAAATTACACCCCTCTCCCCCAACCCTTCCACAAGCTTCGTTAGTTGATTAAGAGATGGAAACCTCTTGGCATGTGTCTGGAACGGGAACAGTGTTCTTCCCATCAAACGAACCGGAGCATGCTTCTTCATTCTTTTCTCTTTTTTTCTTTTTTCTTCTCCTTGAATTCGAGACAAGCGTGTAGTTTTTTTGTTTCCCATCATGTGTGTGCAGTTCTCATCACACTTAGAGAGATCACAGCGGCAGGTCGCAGACCACCTGGGGCCGTATTCAAGACAAAATTCATTTTGCCTTCAGGCAAGATATCTTTGACATGGTTGGGACCTGCGGGTACAGTTTACCTTGAAGGATAAGTTATCTTCGTATTCAAGACACAGGCAGTTCGCTCAGACAGTTAACCCATCGTCTTTTTTTTTTTTTTTTTTTTAATCCCAACATCTGGGCATGCTCTCAGTTTCACTTCTCATCGCACCACAGCTTGGAACATTGTCTAGAGAGTTCGCAATACACGTGCTATCCGTAAAGCACACCTGTTTTCCCTTTAAAAAAAAAAAAAAAAAAAAATGCTGCAAAAGGATCCGCCATATTTACCTCTGCTTCGTGGGCAGTCACCCTTGGCAGGTAGTAAGGGTAGATTGCCTTCGGGTATGTAGACACACGGGTAGACTCTTGTGTTCATGAATACTGGATGTTGCTTACCCTCAAGTAGTTTGCCTTGCCTCAGGTAGATTAACCCCAGGTGCACATTTACCCTCAGGTACGATGTTCTTTTGAATATGGCCCCTGGAGAAGAGAAATGAACTGATCGCCAGCGAAGTGAATCAAGACTCACCGTCATACTCGATTACCAATTGCAGGGTTGAAGGTAAGGTTCGTTACCTGGTTCAAAAGGGAAAAAAGGCACTGGGTACACGCGGCATTACACGCGCACGCGCACGCCCCCTCACCCATAGAGAGAGAGACAGAGACAGAGACAGACAAAATGAGAGAGTTCAAAAATCACAAATCAAACACACACACTTACTAACACACACACACACACACACACACACACACACACACTCATGAAAAATATACCACACAGTTCACCACACAATCAAATCTACTTTATTTTCTTCAATCAGATCAAGAGATGTTCAGATGTTCGCTTCCTGCTCCGAGCTCCGATACATTCCCTCCCACCTCTCTCCCTATCCCCGTCTCTCTCCCTCCTTCTCTTCCTCTTTCTGGATCTGTGTGTGTGTATGTGTGTGTGTGTGTGTGTGTGTGTGTCGTATCCCCCCCTCTCTCTCTCTCTCCCTCTCTCTCTCTCTCCCTCTCTCTCTCTCTCTCTCATACCCCCCTCTCTCTCTGTCTCTCTCTCATACCCCCCCCTCTCTCTCTCTCTCTCTCTCTCTCTCTCTCTCTCTCTCTCTCCATCTCTCTCCTCTTCTTCTTGCTATTATTATTATTAGTAGTAGTAGTATAACTGTGTTGTTGTTCTTCTTCTTATTAGGGATGGTGCATATGCAAGTGTATTCGTTTGTGCATGTGAAGTGTTCCGTTTTATAATTTGTATTTGTCTTTCTTGCTGTGACATTGTTTTGTTCTTTCTCCCTTCTTTCTAATGTATTTCATTTGTTTACTTAGTAGTAGTAGTAGTAGTAGTAGTAATGGTAGCAGTGGTAGTAGTGATAGTTGTAGTGGTAGTAATAGCTTCATTGGGGATTTTTGTGCTTTTTTTTTTGTTTTGTTTTGGTTTTGTTGTTGTTTGTTGTTGAGGTTTTTTTTGTTTGTTTGGGTTTTTTTTCTTCTTTTTTTCTTTTTTTTAATTTGGTTGTTTTTAATATTTGTTTAGCTTGTTTTTTTGTTTGCTGGTTGATTTATATTTTTTTTTTCCCTTAGGGCCGGATGCAAAAAAGCATGTCCTTGCTTATACTACTTTCCTCATTATAGAAAATTCATTCATTCATCCACTCATTCATTCATTCTCTCTCTCTCTCTCTCTCTCTCTCTCTCTCTCTCTCTCTTTCTGTATTTTTGAAGGGATGGTCGAGTCAGTCTCCATTCATTTTGGTATTTTATTATCATTACATTGTTGATTTTCTTTAGTTCCGTTTCGTTGAGTTTTTGTCAGGATGTGACTTAAGTGCTTCCAAGTATTGCATATTTTCTTGGTTTAAACTGACTGAAGGGTTCAGAGAAAAAAATATAGTGTTTTGTTGTTTTGAAGCTAAAATATATGGATTTATGTTGTTGCCCCCTTGTCAAAAGACCTTTCTTGGCAAAGACAATAAATAATTCCAGTGTCCAGTGTCCAGTGTCTCTCTTTCTCTCACAGAAAGTGTGTGTGTGTGAGAGAGAGAGAGAGAGAGAGACGGAAGGAGAGAGAGGGGGGGGAGATATAGATACATATATATATATATATATATAGAGAGAGAGAGAGAGAGAGAGAGAGACATCACCACAGCTGTGGCTTTGTAAGCCTGAGAGGTGTATACAGGAGTGAACGTTGTCGCCCACAAGCGCAGGAGTTGCGGGTCCCATCTGCCGTTGTTGTTTTAGTTCCCTGGATGAGTGTCGGCGATAAACGTTGCTCTCTTTTGCTCTATAACTTTTTTTTGAAGAATTAGGTTTGTGAACTCTCCCTACTCTCCGTCTCAATACCCGCCACCGATCCTGTCTCTGTCTCTGTCTCTCTTTCTCTCACTCTCTCTCTCTCTATCTCTCGCTTTCTCTCTCTCTCTCTCGCTCTCTTTCAGCCTCCCCCCGTTCCTCTTGTCTTTCTCCACATACGTGAGTAAACTTGAAATGCATTAAAACACACACACACACACACACACACACACACACACAAACAACACACCTGCAGTTTGTGCGACCTCTGTTTGAATTGATTTTTGTGAGTTGAATAAAGTGGTGTTGTTGGTTGCTGTTGTTGCTTTTGTTTGTTTTGTTGTTGTTGTTGTTTTGGGGTTGTTTTTTTTGTTGTTGTTTGTTTGGGGGGGCGTCTTTTTCTTTTTTTATGAATATTAAGTTAGAGAAAGGAATTTTTAAGTGAAGATTTTTATGTGGCAGTTGTGTGTGTGTGTGTGTGTGTGTGTGTGTGTTTGGAGCGTAGTACTCTCCGTTCCCTTCAAGAGTAATGGGAAGAGGAGGGGGTTGGGGTTGTTTATCCCCGAGGCCGCTGACAAATTTCGGTTTCGTGCTCAAGGACACGTCCGTGTCACGGCAGCTGGGGGACTGGGGGACCAGCATCTCTTGTATCAACCAGAGCTTCTGTGTGTGTGTGTGTGTGTGTCGGTCTGTCTGTCTGTCTGTGTCTCATCCTGTCTCTGTCTCTCTATCTTTCCGTCTCTCCCTCCTTCGCTCTGTCTCTCCCCCCTCTCTTTCTTCTAAACCTGTGTGCACCTAATCATGCACCCTCACTCACGTTGGCCAATGAAGATAAGCCGATTTCTCGATCAGGTTCAGTTATAGTCAGTGACAGTGTCAAAAGGTTCCTGCCGGTGCTTAGGAAATGAGGCGAGAACGGCAGGTGACTGGTGAGATAGGCACATCACACCCACTGATCCCCCTCCCTCCCTCCCTCTTGTTTTCTTGCGAGAGTGGGGGTGATGGCAGGCAGGTTAGGTAAGGGACCTCCTTTTCGCCTTCAAATCCTTTTCACACCTTAAGTTCTTTCTCCACTGCGATCTGACGTTGTGAAATAAAGTCCGAAATCAAAGCCAATTTCTTCAAATAAAAACCTGAACATAATGGTATCATTAGGTGACATTTCTTTTTATTTTGTGTATTTAGTTTTGTGATTTAAACGGTGATATATATCACTTCAAGACCACACGTTGTACAATCTAGGCAAAAGTTATTCCAGAGGTGTAGTGCTGATTGCACATATCATCAGTACAGCATCAACAGTGGTACAGATATACAGATGCGAAACGGGTATTGATAAAGCATTTCGCATCAATCATAGTTTGCCTGTTGCTTGGGTCTGGCCAGTGGTGTTTGATAGACTGATGATTGACTGATTGGCCGGTGGGTGAGTCAGTCGTTTGGTCTGCTGGACAGTTGGTTGGCTGTTTGGTGAATTTGGTCTCGCTGGTGCGGTTTGACTAATTGATTAATTGATTGAATGACCGGTCAGTCATTCAGTCAGTCGTTTTGCCCACTGGCTGGTTGGTTGGTTGGTGAATGGATGGATGAAAGGAAGAAAGGATGGAGATTGACTGACGTAGCCTACTGGCTGATGAGTGACTCGTTCATTCATTTAATTAGTTCATTATTTGATCCGTTTTATCGTTTGTTGTTTCGTTCTCCATTTATCAGATGGATTCCCCCGTCTCCTCGACGAAGGCGGCAGTACGTCGCAGGTCCTCCGTAGAGCTTCCGGGCCGCTTGGGATTGGGTCGGGCCAGGTTTTCTCTCCGAACGCTTGGTGGAGCGGACAGGACTGCAGCAGATGTTCTGTTGTCTGGCTGCCTGTTCTGCAGGGGTTATCGTTTGTGGCTTTTCAGTGTTCTCCCGTAGTGGAAGATGGGCTGGGACTGGTATGACAGGAATGTTGAACTCTTTTCGTCCACTGATGATTCTTTCTCCCAGTAGAAACACAAGGGCTTTGGCTGGTCCGACATGTTTAAAAACGAAAAAGAGCATTCCCCAAATACATGCTGTTGATAATGGATGAGGCAGCGAGACTTCCACCAGAAGTCATAAATTTCCTTTGTTTTTGTTTTTCCTTTTCTCCTTTTTAGCGCAACTGGTTCAGAAACAGGCACAACAAAAAGCCGATTTTATCATCACAGTGTTTTCTCATGGTCCCTGAAAACGTATACGGGACTGAGCATTTACCCCTGGAAAGTCTGCACAAAAGATATTCCAGAGAAAATGGCTGTGGCTGCTGTGAATCCAGGTGATGGTATCATCTGGTGTAAACATCGGGGGATGTCTTTTACAGAGTCAGTGATGTATTGTCTGAAGGCGGGCGGCTGATTTCTATCAGCATATCAATCTTCATCAATTTGTTTTCAACGTATAGTCAGGTGAGAGGCTGTCAGTGATATGGGAACGTACCTTTGGAGAAGGAAGCTGTGAGACAGTCCTACCAACCCCCGCCCCTCCCTTTCCGTTTATACACTACACTTGAAATAGGCTACGGATTTCCTGTCTGGCACTCATCGCTATCATTTCCAATTGTGCTGTGGATAATCGGTCAACCCATAAGCCCCGATGTTTAGTGCCGACAGTCAGCATTTCTCCTACCAGAACCGAGTACTGGTTACCTTTTTTCTCTGATACACAAAACCCAGTTTCCATCATCACATTATTTCCTCAACATTGTGAGGATGGTAAATTGGACAGTCAGTTTTCCCTGACGTTTCCCCGTAACAGACATTAATTCCGGTCCATGGTATCCCTGGTGTGAACATCGGGGTAGGCTGGAGGGGGAGGAGGAGGGGCGTTTTCTCTTACAGAGACACAGTGATATGCAGTCTGGGGGCAAGAGGGTGGTTGCTATCAACACATCAATCTCCATCACTTTCTGTTCCAGCTGCGGTGATCTACAGTCTGGGGAACAGCGGGCTTGTCAGGTCCATGGAAACACGCCTTGAGGGAATCTGTTGAAGCAATAAGACTGCTAATCCCCGCCTTTCTTTCTATCAGCAGGCTAAATCTGTTCTGAATACCTTCGTCACTCGTAAACTTACCGTTGCCTTTTTCTCCCCTTGATTATCGAGGCAGTATCTCTCTTCGCATATCTGCTCCTCGTCCATCTCTTGTTTCTTTTCGGTCTCTGACCCTCACTGGAATGGCGCTCTGTTCTTACAGTAAAGTTAGACATCTATAACAGGGTGTGTTGCATTTCAGCCTTCTTTTCATTGTCAAATAATGTGTGTGTTTTCGCCATTGCGTTTGTGTATTTCTTGTTACGTATGAACGAGCACGATATAAGCTCATGCTTGTTGTTGCTCAAGTCTTCTTAATTGAACGCTGTATTGCACCTTGTTTCTTGATATTAAAAAATGTCTAAACCAACAGGGTGTGTTCCAGTAGCTCTCACCAGCTGTCACGTATGTCTCAAAGCCTTTTCTGACGATAAAGCTGACTACTAACACGTGACAACTTTTTTAGATCAGTGCCCTTCAGTCTGACAGGAGCTATGGGACCTTTAACCCACACAAAACAAAAAGAAAAGAGTTCTGCCGGAATAAACTTTTTTTTTTTGGTGAAATTTGACTGTCCAATTACTATATAAAAATGAGTGTTTTTGTGGAAGGTGTGTATGGGTTAGTGTGTGTGTGTGTGTGTGTGTGTGTGTGTGTGTGTGTGTGTGTGTGTGTGTGTGTGTGTGTGTGCAAGGTCTGCGCGTGTGTGTGTCTGTGTGTTTGTGCGCTTGTGCACGCACTCACTC
>NC_134884.1:18826491-18838991 GCF_041734735.1 Babylonia areolata
AGTGCAAATAAATGTATCTTTTCACACTGAAATGCAGCTTTATCGAGTCCCCATAATTCGGCACCATATTGGACTATTGGTTGAATCTGTGAGTCAAACAGCTTTAAATATATGTTTAAAGAATTACATTTCAGTTTCGATAATTTCTGTAAAATATACAATAAAGCGTTTTTTCCCCTACTGTTAAGATCGCTACAGGCTGCCCCAAAACTCAACTTTGTGGAAAAGTAAATTCCTAAGTATTTATATGCATTAATAACTGGCATTACAACGCCATTATAAAACCATCTTTCCCTGGCAGCTAAATACCCTCCTTTCCTGAATACAACGATATTGCTTTTATTCATGTTTATTTTTAAACGTAGAGCTGAAGCCGCATGATATAAATTGTTAAGCTGTGTTTGTAAACCTATCACAGTTTCGGATAATAAAGCAACATCATCAGCTAATAACAGTATAAATAATTCAAAATAATTAGGCATAAATGTTGCTCCATGTCTACCTTCTCTGATTACTTCTAATGCTATCTCATTAATAAATAAGGAAAACAGAACAGGACTGCAAACATCACCTTGCTTTACACCACGGGTACAATTAATGTAATCTGTTAATCTGGCACCACATCTAATTCTGGCTTTAACATTAGTATACATACTATAGATACAACGAAAAATCTTACCCTTAATACCGCTTTTCAAAAGAATAGGCCATAATAAATTTCTCTCTATGGAATCAAAAGCTTTTTCAAAATCAATAAAGGCCACATACAATTTACGATTAAAAGAAAATTGTTTTTGTATCAGTGCCAATAACGTGAACATGTGATCAACAGTTGAATAACCTCTTTTAAATCCTGCTTGATGTTCACCTGTCAAATTATGTTCATTTATCAGTTCTTGGAGTCTATTATTTATAACTGCACTATACAACTTGCTACTTACATCACATAATGTTATACCTCTATAATTACCTGGATTATTTATATCACCTTTTTTAAACAAAGGGAGTACAATAGAGTCTGTCCAATTTTCCGGAAAAGTACCTTCATCAAATAAGACATTAAAAAGCTTTACGAAAAAGTCAGCCACTCTATCCCCAGCATATTTTAACATTTCCCCAATTACCCCATCTGGTCCAGCAGCTTTACTATTTTTTAAATTTCTAATAACAAGTAATACCTCTTCTTTTGATATTGGCCGGTTCATGTAATCAATGTCCCCTTCATTATCATCATTGTGGTTTTCATCAATACCATCTTCAGTTATAAAAGATACATCTGCAGATGTCTCTAATTCAAGTAAACTTTTAAAATGCAGAAACCAGTCGTCGACTGTTAAATTATTCCTAACCTGTTTCTTTTTAAATGAAATTTTATGTACAGCATCCCAGAATTCTCTTTGATTATTTACCGCACTGATAAGCTTATCCAGTAACAAATCATTGTATTCCTTTTCTTTTCTTTTTATCAAATTTTTATATTCTCTTCTTGCCACGCAATAGGCATCACTATCATCTTTATCTTTGGTCCGATTAAATATCCTTAGCAATTTTTTCGCTTTTAACTTGCTAGTTTTACATTCATTGTCGTACCAGTCGCTGTGTTTATCATGCATTGCCAGATTATTTTTTCTTTTCATACATTCCGCATGCACTTTAAGACAGTCATTAAGCATGTTCAAAGCAGCATCACAATCAAAGTCAATCAATTCAATTGCACGATCAAGTAACAGTAGTGTTTCATCAGAGTTCATTGCCTGTGTAAAAGTATATTGTAAATCAGTGTTCCATACAAATTTTTCTATAATATGTTTTTCATCTGGTATGTGCACATGTGTTTCATTTCTTGTGTCTGCAAAACTTAAATACAATTCAATGGGTTGATGATCTGACTCAATTCTTTCTGATACTATCAATTTACAAGAGGAAAAAACACTGATAAACAAATCCATAGATAACAAAAAATAATCATTAACACTGCTACCTGTGTCTGATATATATGTATACTTACCCTCAGTGTCCCCATTACATATACCATTCATTATACACAAACCAAGTGCAGTACACATACTTAGCAGATATTTGCCATAGTTATTAACAACACAGTCAGCTGATTTTCTACGGCTGCTAATGAATGCATGACTATTTTTAAATTGATTACAATGGATATCAATGCCATTTAAAAAATCCTGAGAAAGGTTGGAAATTCTACTGTTTAAATCGCCAGACAAAATAACATGTGCATCATTAAACTCAAGCATACAGTCAAAAAGACAGTCTTCAAGTGCGCTTATACCATTTTCAATATCGAAGTAAGTATAATACGGTGAGCCCTCAGGTGGAACATAAGAACACACATATATGACATCTTCCGGTAAACCAAACAATTTTTTATCAATTAGAAACACTAGACTATTAGGAGATTTCATCTTAATTTCTTTAACGTAAGGAATAAATCTGTTTCTGATAAGACATAGTATACCACCTGAGCGCCTTCCCTGTTTGGTAAATTTAACAGCTGGTTTACCAAAAACAGTATAATCGTCAAATGCAATACATCGAAAGTCTTCTATAAAGGTTTCAACCATGCATATGAAATCAAATCCTAACACAAATGATAGAAAATCTTTGTCACTTATTTTGGAGAAAAGTCCATTTACATTCCAGTGCAGGAACGAAAAACAAAGTCCGTGCTCTCTAGAGCCGCCACAGTCATCAACACGTAGCTCTCTGTCACTCACACACTCTCTTCCTTTTAGCCTCGCTTGTGCACTTTTTTCAACTCGTTCATTCATCATGCCACAAATCACACTGTTCTCACTCTCCTTGTTAACAGTTTCGTTTTGAAATGACCCCTCAGCAAGACTAACAACGTCAACTTCTCTCAGTGGTGGACATTTTTGTACTTGGGAAATATGATCAACATCACTTTCTGCATAACCATTACATATAGTTCTCATCACATCACCACCGGAAACATCATTATAAACAACATCATTACAAACAACAGGCTCACCAATCGTAACGTTCAGATTGTCAGAATTAAACACATTTCTTTCATCATGATTCACATCGGTCACCCACCCCTGAGCCCTCGTGGATTCAATGTTTACATTGTCAACCGGTTCACAACTCACTGTGCTCTTGTCACTGACCTCGTTCCTGTCCACTGGTTTTGCACAGCCATCTCGTGCACGGTTTTCAGTTGTCACCGGTGTCGAATTGGGCCGGCCACCCCCCTAGTCAGTCCCCCTAAGAGAATCTCCTTCACCAAGATAGAACTTTTTCCCATCAATAAGGAGATGATCGAAGATCATAGTCGCTCGCTTCCCCTCACTCCTGGCCTTCTTCAGGTGTGGCGACAGCTTCTTCCTCACCTCCCTGACTCGCAGCGAAAAGTCCTCTCCAATGAAGATGTCGCTGCCCTTCAGTTTGGACTTGACCTTGAGGATTGACTGCTTGTCCTTAAAAAAGGTGCAGCATGCGATGATTGGAGAGTTGGGCCGGGAGTTCAAGCGGTGTACTCTGTCCAACTGAATGTCACCAGACAGCTCCAGCGTGTCCACCAAAAGATCGTTGATTCTTCCCTCGCAGTCAGCCTGCGTTTCGTTTTCATTCCTTTTAAGACCATAGAAGATAACATTGTTACGTTTAGAGCGCCCTTCAAGGTCGTCCGTCTTACTTTCCATTTCCTGCATCCTCTTTTTCAGGTCTTCGTTTTCTCGGCGGAGATCAGTAACTTCTTCCTTCAGGGACTGAACCTCTTCCTGCAGGGCGGTTTGAACATCCCGAATGTCCTTGATGTCTTCTTGCATGGCATCAAATTTCTCATGTAGTGACTGGAGTACGGACATCAGGTCAGTCCGAGATGGTTCATCAGCAGGCTGAGAAGTCGTGGGGGAAGAAGTGGTCTTCTCTGTGCTGGCTCTGCGACCTCCACCCGTCAGACAGGTCTGTCGCAAGCTGTCCTTTCGTGGTCCCGGGTTCTGTTCCACATCACCGCACTGTAGCAATAAACTGCCCCAGAACAAGTACGTGAGGAGACAACCTACCACGACACCGCCTGTCACCGTCTTCACGTTCAATGTCTTCTGTCGCAAGGCGATACATTTCTTTGCTCCCTTGAACATAAACGCCATGAAAACTGGGTGGAAACAACCACACCTGACTCGGAAATCCAGCCGAGAGGCAGGCATAGTACTTACGAAGGTACATGCAAGGTTTTAACACCAGACACTCCTGAAGTCTCCAGCAATCAATGAATTTAGCAGAGCTAAATAACTCACGTGTGTCACCATTGACTGCAGCTCAGACACCCGAGAGAGAGCAGAGAGACAGAGAGAGATAAAGAGTATGCGTATGTGTTTGTTAGCCAAGGTAGAAACGGTCCACCAGCTGTGTAGTCCCTGTCCGTTCACTTAGATCGTGGGTTCTGTGTATGATGCCTGAGGAGCTGGCTGGTGCATGGCCTGTGTCTTCTTCGAGCCGATGGTGAGCCCACAGCTGTCACATGAAGCTGAGAACTTACCCGTGCTGCTTTGCAATGCAGGCTCTGATCCAGCATTCTAAGCACTGTCGTCAGTGATGAGAAATTCTCGTAGCACAGCTCCCTTCACTTTTGTCAAAGTAGTGGCCGTACATTGTAGTCTCCTGCAAAAACTGTGTATATCCTCCCTAGCAACTGCGTTCCGTGGGAGCTTTGTTCCCAGCACAAATATTCCTTTCTGAAAATATCTTTCTACCGACATTGTTGCTAACCTATGTACACACCTGTACGTGGATACACACACACACACACACACACACACACACACACACACACAAAACACACACACACACACACATATATATATATATATATATATATATATATATATATATATATGCACACCCGTACGCGCGCACACACACACACACTCACACACACACGCACGCGCGCACACACACACACACACACACACACACACACACACACACACACACACACAACACACACACACGAGCATGCTTTGCTCCTGACGACTGCTGGTGGTAACATGCATGTACAAATGGATATACACTTGCATTCTATAGATAAATCCAAACAAAATGAATATGAGAAAAATAAAAACACGCACGTCAGTGCAAATTGGGCATGTATGCTTGCACACGCGCGCGCGCACATACACACACACACACACACACGCACGCACGCACACACACACACGCACACACGCACGCACGCACGCACGCACGCACACACACACACACACACACGAGAAAGAGAGAGAGAGAGAGAACATTCCTGTCAATTCCGATTCTTCCTGTTTTGACATTTCGAGAGACACATCGAAAGTTTTCATTTTCGCTTTTGTCGACGTGTGAGGTAAAAGGAAGGGACTGACAGACCGACAGGAACACAAGCAGACAGACAGACGGACAGACAAGCAGACAGACAGACGGTTTCCTTTCTCCCTCCAACGCCAAAAGACCCATGCAGTTCTTCAAGTGCTACTACACTTGTTTGCAGTTTTTGGGCTCGGTGGATTTTGAGTGATTGGGGAAGTGGTCGTGGTTGTATGGGTGAAGTGTGTGTGTATGTTTATGTGTATGTGTGTGTACATGTGTATGCGTGAGTGTGTGTGTGTGTGTGTGTGTGTGTGTGTGTGTGTGTGTGTGTGTGTGTGTGCCCTGCTACGCTGTATATTAAAGAAAAACGAACAAAAGAAACAAAAAAAAGACAGATTCCCACCGTAATTCGTCAAGATTCCTCTTCTCAGGAGGTGCAGGCGGTGCAATAAAAACCAAATGCCACACGCTAGGTCTCTCCTCAAAACATTGGTACCCTGCTGTCAGTCATTCTGTTGGTGCTGCGAGCTGCTTCCATGTGTTTGGGTCAGTTTGACCACACTAGAATTCATCTTCCATCCTCCTTCACTTCCCCTGCTCCCTGACCTTATTTTATTCTCTCTCTGTGTGTGTAGGCATCAGCTCCGACGTTTACTTGTGTCTAAGGGTGGGCTCATCTTTTAGCAATCACACTCAAATTTGTGTGTTGTTGTTGTTGCTTTTGGTGGGGTGCGTTCTTGGAATGTTCGTGTTTTCGAAACCCACCGAATACTGACATGATTTGTGGGATCTGATCTTTATTGTGCTTGTTTGATGTTCTGTTTGTGTGTACACATGGTGGAGTTAAAGCACTGGCTAGAATGCACATACGTTGAACTGAGGGACTGAGGGATAGGAAAATCTCTATTCTTAACCCCTCCGCCCCCCTCCCCCTCTCCACACCACACACCCAAACCTGATTACTCGGTTATTGCGACGGTCGCCAGACTGGCGTATATTTCTGTGTTTGTTTGTGTGTGTGTGTGTGTGTGTGTGTGTGTGTGTGTGTGTGTGAGGGTATATGTGTGTGTTTGTGTGTGTGTGTGTGTGTGTGTGTGTGTGTGCGTTCGTGTGTGTGTGTGTGTGTGTGTGTGTGTGTGTGTGCCCTGCGACGCTGTCTATTAAAGAAAGACGAACAAACAAAAAAACAAAAAAACAGACAGATTCCCACTGTAATTCGTCAAGATTCCCCTTCTCAGGAGGTGCAGGCGGTGCAATAAAAACCAAATGCCACACGCTAGGTCTCTCCTCAAAACATTGGTACCCTGCTGTCAGTCATTCTGTTGGTGCTGTTGGTGCTGCGAGCTGCTTCCATGTGTTTGGGTCAGTTTGACCACACTAGAATTCATCTTCCATCCTCCTTCACTTCCCCTGCTCCCTGACCTTATTTTATTCTCTCTCTGTGTGTGTAGGCATCAGCTCCGACGTTTACTTGTGTCTAAGAGTGGGCTCATCTTTTAGCAATCACACTCAAATTTGTGTGTTGTTGTTGTTGCTTTTGGTGGGGTGCGTTCTTGGAATGTTCGTGTTTTCGAAACCCACCGAATACTGACATGATTTGTGGGATCTGATCTTTATTGTGCTTGTTTGATGTTCTGTTTGTGTGTACACATGGTGGAGTTAAAGCACTGGCTAGAATGCACATACGTTGAACTGAGGGACTGAGGGATAGGAAAATCTCTATTCTTAACCCCTCCGCCCCCCTCCCCCTCTCCACACCACACACCCAAACCTGATTACTCGGTTATTGTGTGTGTGTGTGTGTGTGTGTGCCCTGCTACGCTGTCTATTAAAGAAAAACGAACAAAAAAAAACCAGACAGATTCCCACTGTAATTCGTCAAGATTCTCCTTCTCAGGAGAAGCGGTGCAATAAAAAACCAAATGCCACACGCTAGGTCTCTCCACAAAACATTGGTACCCTGCTGTCAGTCATTCTGTTGGTGCTGCGAGCTGCTTCCATGTGTTTGGGTCAGTTTGACCACACCAGAATTCATCTTCCATCCTCCTTCACTTCCCCTGCTCCCTGACCTTATTTTATTCTCTGTGTGTGTGTGTAGGCATCAGCTCCGACGTTTACTTGTGTCTAAGGGTGGGCTCATCTTTTAGCAATCACACTCAAATTTGTGTGTTGTTGTTGTTGCTTTTGGTGGGGTGCGTTCTTGGAATGTTCGTGTTTCCGAAACCCACCGAACACTGACATGATTTGTGGGATCTGATCTTTATTGTGCTTGTTTGATGTTCTGTTTGTGTGTACACATGGTGGAGTTAAAGCACTGGCTAGAATGCACATACGTTGAACTGAGGGATAGGAAAATCTCTATTCTTAACCCCCCCCCCCCCCCCTCCCCCTCCCCACACCACACACCTAAACATGATTACTCGGTTATTGCGACGGTCGCCAGACTAGCGTATATTTCTCTGTGTGTGTGTGTGTGTGTGTGTGTGTGTGTGTGTGTGTGTGTGTGTGTGTTTGTATGTGTGTGTGTTTGTGTGCGTGTGTTTGTGTGTGTGTGTGTGTGCGCGCGCGCGCGCACCATAAATGAAACTGTCTTTTTTTTTTTTCTTCTTTTTTTTTTTTGTCTTTTTTTGTTGTTAGCGCGAGAAACATTCTGTTCTGGATTCCCGTCATTTCTCTTGTTTCAAAAAAGTTCTTTCTGTTTGTACAGTCGTCCTCCCACTGATGCTTTGTGGTTAAAGTTTGTTTTTAGATTGTGCTTTGTTCGTGGTCCTTTGTCCTGTACGGTCTGAAATCAGGATGAAAGGAAACACGTGCTTGTACATAGCGACAATCGTGTACACACAATAAACCGTACGTCCGAAATGGACAGATTCTAACTTGAAGGCAAACCGATTAAAGTGTGCTCTTTATGTCCACAGAAACCAAGTTATACCCCTTGCCATTTCAAATACGGACACCCCCATTTGCCTGCTAATGAAATGATTTTCAAAAAAGCTTTCAGTTTGTGAAGGAGTTTGATGTTGTTGTTGTTGTTTTTTTTTCTGGAGATGATGCCGGATTAAAAACAACACGGGGTGACAGAAGGCGGAAAGTGGTCTGCTACTGTCATGCCACTAACATCTTCTTCTTTTCAAGTTTTTTTTTTTTTTTTCTTTTTTCTCTCTTTCTTACTTTCTTTCTTTCTTCTTCTTCTTCTTGATACCATTATTATCATTTTCATCCATTCTTTCTTTTTTATGCATGCATAGTTCCTCTCTTTCTTTCTTTCTTTCTTTCTTTCTATCTTTTTCTTTCCTTTTCTTCTGTTTTTCCTCTTCTTCTGTTTCCTCCTCCTCCTCCTCCTTCTCCTCCACCTCCTCCTCCTCCTCATTTTCCATCACCACCACCTCCTCCTCCTCCTCCCCCTTCTCCTCTTCCTCCCCCCCCCCCCAACCCCCTTAATCCTCCTTCTTCTCTTTTCCTTCTTCTTCCTCTTCTTCTCCTCCTCCTGCTTCATCTTCTTCTTCTTCTCCTCCTCCTCCTCTCAAACGAGCAGTTATACTATACAGTCACTGACCTAAGACCGAAATAAAATGTAAACGTTTTGTTTATTTACCGAAAGGAAAATCTAAGTGGGTGGGCCACAGCTGCTTTTTATCGGTTAAATTTTAAGAAAGGAATGGAATTTGTAACTCTGTGCTTGTGCGAGTTCGTGTGTACGTGTGTGCGTACATGCGTGCGTGTGTGTGTGTGTGTGTGCGTGTGTGTCTGTGCGTGCGAGCGTGCGTTGTAGTCTGCAATTTGTGCTCTTGAGTGGAAGCGACTAATATTGTTGCCGTGAAATGTATACTGGTTTACAGCAGCGAAAAGAAAAACATCTTACGTGTCAACCACAGCGCAGTTGATGCCGAAAAGCATCACCACGCCTCTCTCTCTCTCTCTCTCTTACGTAGAACTAGTCACGTGATCTTTCTGTCATCTGACGTCACATCGGGATCTATTTTTTTTAAGGAGTGTCATAACATTGGTACACACGCCCCAGACTTTGCTCTTTTTTCTTTTGCTGTTGTTGCTCTTTTTATCATACTGATTTAACTAATTATATATACGCACAGAATAATAGAAAGTCACACTCCCCTCACACAAACATATACACGTGAAGATTCTTCTTTTCTAAAAATCCTGCAGGCTACTTTCGGTTCATTGGTGTCAGATTCGGCGAACCACCTGACGATGTTCTGTCATGCTACAACGAACGAACGAACAAGCCTGTTCAACGTTGTTTTGTTTGTTTGTTGTTTTTTTAAGTACGTATATTTTCGGTTGTTTGAACTGCAAACGCTTTTACCGTAGAGGAATATCGCCTTACTCCTTCCCGTTCATGAATACACACTCCTGGTCATTTGAGGACACAAACAAGTGTATGCACACGCTCATAAACACGCGTACACACACTCGCGCGCGCCGCTTGCGCACGCACACACACACTCGCACACACTCTCTCTCTCTCTCTCTCTCTCTCTGTCACACACACACACACGTACACACACACACACACACACACACACACACGCACGCACGCACACACACACGGGTGATACTTCTCCCAATCATAAAAAAAAAAAGTTTCCAGTTCCAATATATGAGGAAAAGAATGAGTAATCCAAAGGTTGCATACCCACACATATACAACACAGGCACCAGACAGAGCAGATGTGTGCGTCTATCTGTCGACACGTTCTGCAAGCTTCACTAAAAGTTAAGGAACGCTTGCGGAACTTGCACGGTTTTCGTTTACGGTACGTGGTGAAACGGTGCCGAATTCTCGGCACACATTGGTACATACAGCTAGTGTAATGAGCACACCTCACAGCCAGTGCAAATCCACTTCCATTTTTTTGTAAAATGAAAAACCACAACTATATTTTATAAACCACTGACATTTCAAGCTTTCGTAGTGCATATATGCCTTAGATAGCAGTTAGTGTGTTCAATGAAAGGCCAGAGTCCATAGTGCAAGTTCGTTTCAGTTTCTCTCAAGGAGGCGTCACTGCGTTCGGACAAATCCATATTCGCAACACCACATCTGCTAGGCAGATGCCTGACCAGCAGCATAACCCAACACGCCCAGCTAGGCCTCGAGTGCATGTTTACATGTTTGTGTACCTATCTGAGTGGATTTCGTCCACAGAAGTCTGCCAGAGGTCAACACTCTCGTTGCCATGGGTTCTTTTTCAGCGCGCCAAGTGCTTGCCGCACACGGGGACCTCGGTTTATCGTCTCATCCGAATGACTAGACAGCTCAGTTTGATTTTCAAACTTGGGAGAAAGGGAGAGAGCAAGATTCGAACCCACACTCTCATGGACTCTCTGTACTGGCAGCTGAGCGTCTTAACCATGATGCCACCTTCCTCCTAACAAACCCGTATTGAATCTGAATCCTCTGTTGTTTTTAACTCACTCAGTACGGCCAGTCCTCTCTTCTCCTCTACACACACCCCTCGGATGTCCAGTGGGTGTCTCAATGGCCCAACCTTTAGCTTCCGTCGTCAGAATTGTGGTATTCTTTGTCAACATTCACCTCTTCAGTATAAGAGCCTTCCACTTGCAATATTTTGATGATGGTAATTGGGGTGAAACGCTGTTAACGTCGTCTCTTTCGCCGTTCGTATGGAGAGAGTTAAACCTTTCATGAAAACGTATCTGCTTATCTGCTTTTATGAAGCGGTCCTGAACTTGTGTGAAGTGTGCAATTTGAAAGGACGTCAGATTTGTTTATGGTTGTTCGGACTGGGTTTACACTTGTGTGGGGTTATGACTTCCACTGCAGAAAGGGGGTGAGTGTATAGTAGGAATGGAGGAAGAGGGAAGGGAGAGATGGACCACGGTGTGTAGAGGGGTAGACAGGAGGAGGGGGTGGGGGGGCCGGAGGAGAGGCGGGGGAATGAGGGGGGAATGTTGTGTGAGTGTTGTGTTTGTGTTTTTGTAATTTTTTTATGTGTGTGTGTGTGTGTATGTGAGAGAGACACAGAGAGAGACAGAGGATGTTTTTTCTCGGTGATGAAGTTACAGTGGAAACACCTAAAACAGAATGTCAGTTAAAACTTCGTTGTTTCGTTGAAAATTACGAAATCAGGTGAAGTGGTAACCCAGATACCTGTGATTTTGTTGGGGTTTTTTGTTTGTTTGTTTGTTTGTTTTTGTTTTTTTTGTTTGTTTGTTGTTGTTTGTTGTTGTTGTTGTTGTTGTTTTTGTACTGGAATACATTTCAAATGGAACTTAGTTTCGAGTTTGTGTGTTATATATTTGCTAAACAGAATCCACGGCTTCGTTTGTGTCATGTGCAATTATTTTTTCGTCGGAATGTGTTTTGCTTCTTATCTCCCTTTTCCTAATACTCTTCTTTTTACTCCACCTCTTCCTTCTCCTCCCCCTTCTTCTTCTTGTCGTTTCCCTCATTCTCTCTCGCCTTGATTACTGTAACTCTCTATTGTCTGGTTTGCCTGCTTCATCCATTCAGTCCCTTCAGCGCCTTCAGCGCATACAAAACTCTGCTGCCCGAAAGAAAAGATCTCAGCACATCACTCCTCTTTTGCAACATCTCCACTGGCTCCCTGTCTCACACCGAATAAAGTACAAGATCAGCACTCTATGTTATAGATGTATTCACAAAACTGCCCCTTCCTATTTCTGCGGCTGCCTTCATCTCTACACTCCATCTCGCTCACTACGATCGGCTTCGGATCCACTCTGTTTACGCATACCCAGATTCAAACACTCGACTGTTGGCCGCCGTTCTTTCCCTGTCTCTGGACCTTGCAATTGGAATGAACTTCCTCTTTCGCTTCGTCAAGTCTCCACACTCAGCTCTTTCAAGTCTGGCCTTTAAACCCACCTCTTCCCAAAATAGCCTCCCTTCCCTGCCTCTTCCTTGTCTTTAGTTTCTGCAGTTTCAGAGTTATGCGTGCGTGTGAATGACTGGTGCGAAAGCGCTTTGATTTGTCTCTGCACAAGATTCAGCGCTATATAAATACCATTATTATTATTATTATTATTATTATTATTATTATTATTATCTTCTTCTTCTTCTTCTTCTTCTGCCATGCCATGATGAATGAAAAATTGAATGTATGTGCATGTGGGAACAGTAAGTGCGTGTGTGTGTTTGTGTGTGTTTGAGTGTGTGGGCGTGAATG
>NC_134884.1:18841491-18843991 GCF_041734735.1 Babylonia areolata
TTTTTCGAAAGCCTCCGTATTCAGCTTTAGAGATAGTCACTACACTGCTATTTTCTGATATCCAGAGATGCAGTGAGATCACACAAACCTGGATATGATCACCATGTGATAGGTGGTGGAAACATGAATCGTACATCATGCGTCTGTCCCGGGAAAACGGGAGCTCGGCTGCCTAAATAGAGCCGTTAAATCAGTCACACTCGTACACGTCCACTCGTAGACATGAGTGAAAATGGACGTCGTAGCCCAACAACACGAAGGACGATACGTACGAGACGAAAAAAGAGGGGGAGAAGAGGAAGGAGAAAGAGGAGGAGGAAGAGGGGGAGAAAAGAGGAAGAGGAAGAGGAGGAGGAAGAGGAGGAGAAAGAGGAAAGAGAAAGAGGAGGAGGACGATGGGGAGAAAGAGGAGGAGAAAGAGGGGAGAAATAGGAAGAGGAGAAGGAAGAGGAGGAGAAAGAGGAGAAGGAAGAGGAGGAGAAAGAGGAGGAGGAAGTGGGAAAGAAAGAGGAGGAGGAGGAGAAAGATGAGGAAGAAGAGGGAAAGAAAGAGGAGGAGGAAGAAAAAGACGAAGTACAAGGAGGAGGAGGAGAAAAAAGAAAGAGAAAAAAACAAGTTCTGGTGCTCCAAGACCTGCATGCAACTGAGGACACACACACAAAAGAAAAGGACGAGGAGGAAGAGGGTGGAAGTAGGAAAACGAAGAAGGAGAAGGAGAAGGAAAAAAGAAGAGGAGGAGGAGGAGAACTGGAAGGATGAAGAGGTTAAGAAAGAGGAGAAGGAAGCACAAAAAAAAATCCCAAAACATAGAAACAAACAAACAAAAACAAAGATCAAAAACAGAGTGCTGAATGAGTGAGGGGTAGGACCCGCAGATGCAGAGAGATTCGCCTGTGTGTTTCTGTCAGAGAGACTGTTTGTGGACGGTGTGCAGGTCCTTGTCTTCAAGTCGATAGCCCTGATATGGCCTTTGCTGTCGGCTGCTGGTATTTGAAGCAGGAAGCAGAGCAAAAACAGCTACGTATCTATTCCTATCCTCGTCTTTTCGCCGCGGATTCTTTTGTGAGCTCGGTGTATCAAGGGATCTCTGTGTCAGCAACGGTTTTTCTCTCTTGTTCCGATGACGAGATTAGGGGACCCTTCAAGTAAACCGGGGACTGGGCCACACACAGACAGGGAAACCCAAAATAGAGAGAAGAAGAAGAAGAAGAAGAAGAAGAAGAAGAAGAAGAAGAAGAAGAAGAAGAAAAAGAAGAAAGAAAGAAAGAAATGAAGGAATGAAGACATCAGACAGACAGAGATGAGTGTAATGCTCGTCGAGGCGTGCCATGACTATGTGAACAATGCAGTCCTATGCGTTTGTGTTTTCCTGAAAACAAACGTTCAAAGGTTTTTCACTTGTTTTCCTGCATTTTCGCATCCTGTGAAATTTTCAAGGTTTATCTGATAATCTGCCCATAATTTCTAGCATCGCTTCAGATCTGTGAAAACCAAGAAACCCCATGCCTGACAATTTCAAAGGTAAAATAGAGACACACAGAACACGAGAAACAAATGTGTGTTGTCTGATTTCATGTATGAATGCTTTCGATATTGTGAAAGGAAACATATGTTATAAGCCCTTGTGTGATATTGGATGTTCCCTGTTCTACTCAGATTCATAGAAGCCATTCCTTTCAAGACGAGAAGTGCCATGGTCGTCTAACAATATTATATATTATATGTGGAGTGATGGCCTAGAGGTAACGCGTCCGCCTGGGAAGCGAGAGAATCTGAGCACGCTGGTTCGAATCACGGCTCAGCCGCCGATATTTTCTCCCACTCCACTAGACGTTGATGGTGGTCTGGACGCTAGTCATTCGGATGAGACGATAAACAGAGGTCCCACGTGCAGCATGCACTTAGCTCACGTAAAAGAACCCACGGCAACAAAAGGGTTGTTCCTGGCAAAATTCTGTAGAAAAAAATCTACTTCGATAGGAAAAACAAATAAAACTGCACGCATGAAAAAATTCAAAAAAATGGGTAGCGACGCGCTCTCCCTTGGGAGAGCAGCCCGAATTTCACACGGAGAAATCTGTTGTGATAAAAAAAAAAAGAAGTGTACTTAAACCGGTATACGCAGTTGGTTGCACACTGGTTGCTATTAGGAAACGTCTTTACCGTATGTTTCAAACACGCGGTTGCTAATGAATATAATATTTCATATAGCCAGACCTTTGTCTCTGCCTGTCTGTCTATCTGTCTCTCTCTCTCTCAATCCGGATAATTATCGTGGAGTCGCGTTCACACGCATTGTCACTTCACACGCATTGTCACTAAAGCATAAACGCACGTTTCAAACAGAAGACTGACAAAACGGGCAGAACGGGAAGAAAAAAAATATCATAGAAGAGCAAGCTGGTTTCCGATCAGGTGACAGCACCATAGATCACATTTTCATGTTATATGCGTTGAGTGCAAACTTATTTATTTAAAAATACACAAATTGCCTTTGTAA
>NC_134884.1:18848991-18853991 GCF_041734735.1 Babylonia areolata
AGCCATCCTCCCTCTCTCTCTCTCTCTCTCTCTCTCTCTCCCTCTCTCTCTCTCTCTCTCTCTCTCTCTCTCTCTCTCTCTCTCTCTCCCCCCCCCCCCCCATGTGTCTGATGGAGTGTGTCTCTCATTGCCCTCCTGTATCTCTTTTCCCCCATTCCCTGTCAAGCCATCCTCCCTCTCTCTCTCTCTCTCTCTGTCTCTCTGCACCACCACCTGTCCTATTAGCTGTCCCGTTTACCCCCTCCCTATCAACCGCCACCACCACCTGTCCTATTAGCTGTCCCGTTTACCCCCTCCCTATCAACCGCCACCACCACCTGTCCTATTAGCTGTCCCGTTTACCCCCTCCCTATCTACCACCACCACCACATGTCCTATTAGCTGTCCCGTTTACCCCCTCCCTATCAACCGCCACCACCTCCCAGTCCCCCCAACGAGATGCCCAACACGGCGCTGGACCACAGAACTGGAATTGGGAATTTCTATCCTGTGGTGATGGAAATCCTCAAGCGGAAGACAGACAAGAGACGAGACTGTCATGGGGGCAACAGGCATTTGAAGCAACACATAAAAAGTGAACTTGATTCTTGGTTCACATGCATCAGTCTCTCTGTCATCTACTGTCTCTTCGTTGTTGTTCTGATGCAGTCAAACGATATTGAACGCAACCCTGGTCCTGCGGAAGATGGAAGCTTTGCCAGTGTAGTGACAGCAAATCTTGAACTGCGCTTCTCCCAGATCATGCATAGTCTGCACGCACAAGGGACCAGTTTGAGCAGACAAATGCATGATCACTTCCATAGTCTTGGATATTCACTGAGAAGAATGGAAGAACAGCTGCGACAAATGAAAAGAGATATACGTGACAACAGATCTGACATCAGTGAACTCCAAAAGGACAGCGTCACCGTGCATCAACGCATTGACAAACTGGAACAGAAGCTGGACCGTCTGGAACTCAATTCAAGAGAGAAAAATCTGAAATTCTTCGGTATTTACGAGGCAGATCCCCGGGAAAGGTTAACGGATGTTGATGAAATTGTCGCAACTTTGAATTTTCATTCCTCGAGCCAGAACTGGAAAAACAGCGACATCGAGCACACGCACAGAATCGGACAAAGAGCAAGAAACAATCCGTCACCAAGGCCTCTCATTGTAACCTTCCGCAACGTGGATGATAAAGTAGGAATCCTCAAAGACCAAGAGCTTAGAGGCAACCTCCGACAGTCTGACATCAGAGTCTCCACTGACCTGACACCGCTCCAGCGGGAACGGCTGCAGCAGCTGCGTGACGAAGGAAAGATAGCGTATTACGTGAATGGAAAACTCCATGTTGAAGACAGCCGGTTTGGAGAGAACAACACAAGGTTTGGTTATCACCGCAACTCAACAGAGAACCACAATAACGGCACCCCAGCCAGCCGTCAGGAGAATGCTGACTTCCACAACTCTGTAGGCGACACATACAGAGACCGACTTCTACAGGGACTGGACATGGCAGAGTCGGGACTGAACCCACAGATACAGATTTCCAAATCAAACATTGGAAGATCATCGCAATGTGACGTAGGACCCCAGACAGATGCACCAAGCTCAGAGCAAACGAGGACAGACCGCAGAAGTGGTGCGGGACAATATAACTGTGAACAGAGCTTGGGAGTTCCATGCCAGCCAGATGATCGTTTCCTCTGGCATCAAGGTTGGCAGCCCAGTCCACTGCATCACTCTGTACCAGCCATAAGTGACTGCAGCCAGTGGCCGCCCTTGTTAAATGCAGTGCACACAGTCACTGGGTCACTACCGTTCACTTCACCTCTACACTACACGTCACACCATGAAACGATCCCATCATCACACTGCCGCAGCATGGAGGACGTCAACTACTGGAGTCCGGTGCACTACATGTCATCGGATGGCAACCCAGAGAGTGAACCACAACCAGCACAGTCACAACAACATGCACAGACAGCTGATACGCAGAGGGTCTCTACACAGACATCTTCTGCAGATGCTCAACTGATAAACCCCACGCTTGCGGACTTTACGGACGTGTCTGGTATGCAGACGTCTTCCAAGCAGATGGCAACAGAGCAGACAACCTCCTCTTTCTCAGCCTCCATGGAGGCAGCCTCCGCCAAGGCAGTCAAAATGACTACAGCTTCCACTGTGCCTGTGACTTTTACACAGTCCCCGATGGTACAAGAGACGACCTTAGAGGCAGCCAGTATGCAGACGGGCCTCAACCAAACAGACATTACGCAGACGGGCCTGCACCAGGCGGCCACTATGGAGACGGACCTCGACCAGACAACATCCACGCAGACGGGCCTCCACCAGGCGGCCACTATGGAGACGGACCTCAACCAGACAGTCGTTACACAAGTGGGCATCAATCAGACAGATGCAAGTCAGGAAACCACTACACAAACTACAACCATGCCTGCAACTTCCACACGGGCCTTCTCCAGACAAGCAGTCACCACACCTGCAGACACCATGGAAGCAGCCCCTGTGCAGACATCCACCGTGCCTGCAGACTCTTTCAAAACGGTCACCACACAGGAAAGCACAACACAGGGAACCCCCTTGGCAGAGGAAGCGTTCCCTGACCCGCCCACCGACACCACAGCAGACATGGATGACCACAAAAGACCCAGGACACGTAGTAGGTCACGCCAAACTAGTCTTCTTGACCAGTTTCAACACGTACCTCGTGACAGCACTAAAGACAAAGGATAGGACACTGGCCAACGCCCATACACAAACTTATCTATTTCTGGAAGTAAAATTACGTTCGCTTCCTTCAATGTTGAAAATTTAGTTGCCAGACTTAGTGAATCTGACTTTATAAAGTATGTGAAGTCGTTTGATGTTTTCTGTGCGGTGGAGACATTTACGTCACATTTTGATTCTACCATCCATTTCGATGATTATTGCTGTTTCCATGCACCTGCCGTCAAAATTTCCAGGCGAGGCAGACCTTCAGGAGGCGTGGTTGTACTAGTTAGAAAATCGTTAACGCCTTTCATGTCTCAAATAACCTGCAAAAATGACAATATGATTTGTTTAAAGTTTTCGAAATCTTTATTTGGATGTGACAAAGACATTTTATGTACTTTTGTATATGTGCCTCCTTACAAAAGTCCCTATTACGACACGAAACCGGACTTAAACTGTTCTTTAAATAAGCTTGAGGAATTCCTCATTGATATTCTTCAGAGGGGAGAAGACATGCATTTGTTGGTCATGGGCGATCTAAATGCTCGAATCGGTAATTGGAACCTTGATGGGGATGGTGACGATGAACCTATAGATTTCGCAATTCAGAACACCAGACAGTCTCAAGACAAAGTTACAAACCAGTTTGGCAAGATTCTAATTGATTTTTGTACAGTTTTAAACTGCATCCCTCTAAACGGGTATGCAGTAGGTGATGCATTTGGAAAGTTCACCTTTGTTGCAGACCAAGGGAACAGTGTTATTGATTATGCTCTTATGTCATCTGATTTTTTCTATTCATGCAATCCCCTCTTTAAAGTTGACAGCCGAGTTGAATCCAGTCACATGCCTATCTGTCTCACACTGCCTTGCAAACCACTTACTACATTAGGGAACCAGAAGGACAATTCAAGACCAAACACAAAAATAACTAGTTTAAAATGGACTAACGAAAAGAAGGGAGAATATATCGAAAACATAAACAGTGATCAATCACAAAACATGTTCCAAACTGCTTATGACCAAATAGAAATGTCTATGGAGACAGCCCTTGATACATTTACAAAGGCTGTTCTGCAGGCAGGGGAGTGCATGAGAAAAAGTGTTCGATTCGGTACGCCAGCTCATGTCGGAAATGTGTGGTTTGACAAAGAGTGCCGTCAGAAGAAACGCGAAGCACGGAGAGCCCTACAAATGTACAATAAGTCTGGTCACAATCTGGACAAACGTACATATAAAAATCTTAGGTCACATTACAAGACGTTGACAAAGGAAAAACGTCAAATTCATAAAAAGTCAATCCAGGACAGTCTCCTAAATAATAAGAAAAACAGCAGTAAGTTTTGGGATACGATTCGAAAAGCGCGAAGCACGAAAAAGGCCCAACCCGACATAGAACTAGATGCATGGAAAAAGCATTTTGGAAAAGTTTTCGGAGCAAAGGAAGCAGACGCTCTTCCTCATGACGTAACTGAACAGAACAGGACAGAAGAAAGGGTTGTCCCAGAACTCGATAGTGACATCACAGAAAAAGAAGTACGAGATGCAATTAAAAACATTAAGCTGGGCAAAGCAGCTGGGTTAGATGAAATCTGTGGAGAATTTTTGAAATATGCTGAAGACTCTGTTTCCCCTTTTCTGACAAAATTATTTAACAAACTGTACGATACCGGTTATTTCCCTTTGGGCTGGTGCAAATCAATTATAATTCCACTTTTCAAAAAAGGAGACGAAACCAATCCAGATAACTACAGAGGCATAGCTTTACTTAGTGTTGTAGGGAAGGTATTTACGGCCATTTTGAACAAAAGATTGTGCCACTGGGCTGAAAATGAAAGCAAAATCAGTAAAGAACAGGCAGGTTTCCGTAAAAACTATTCGACAATTGACCATATTTTTACCTTGACCACAATAATAAAAAACAAATTAAACAGTAAAAGAGGAGGAAAGGTATATGCTGCCTTCGTAGACTACCGCAAAGCTTTTGACACTGTTGACCGAAATAAATTGTGGATGACACTAGAAAATGCAAGAGCATCCTCTAAGCTAATTAACATGTTAAAGGCCATGTACAGTTCTGTTAGAGCCTGTGTGAGGTGGGGTGGAAATATGACCGATTTTTTCAATTGTCCCCAAGGGGTTAAACAAGGTTGTCTCCTCAGCCCAATAATCTTTTCACTTCTGATATCTGAAGTTGCAGATTTTGTGAGACAGTGGGGAAGACATGGTATCCAGTTAATACCCGGTTCTGATGAAATTTATTCGTTGTTATTTGCAGATGA
>NC_134884.1:18866491-18868991 GCF_041734735.1 Babylonia areolata
GAACAGGAAATAGATAACTTTTTCACACCATATCCTGTATTTCTGGACGAATACAATTGCGGGAACCATAATAACACGCAATAAATGTTGAAATATGTATAGACACGGGAAAAAAATGGACAGCATTGATTTGATGCAGATTACTTCTTTTCCTGAATCAAAAAGATATGTTTTGGTTTTGTGAAAACAATACAAGAGACAAAAGGTCAAACTTACTGTCTAAGCATTGTTATGAACTGAATAGATCTAGTAAGTCCGTTAAAGAAATAAGATTAAGTTTAAAAAGACAGAAATTCAAGAAATGTCTAGAAGATAACGTGTGCATTTCCATACAATTCCGTTGACCAACATATAACTGATCAAAAGTTGTTGTTTTTCTGTCAAAAATGATATGACCTTTTTCTTTCTATTTTTTTAGTACGCGTTGTTCCTCAGCCAGGTAGCGAAATAGCTGAGACGGGTGTAGACACTGGGGAACTCTCCGCTGCACGTGCTCACGCCCCATGACGTCACGCCGGTGATGGTGTTGCCGCAGCGGACAGGACCGCCACTGTCACCACTGCAGGCGCTCTTTGGGCTTTCATAGAAACAGATGTGTCCGTCATTGATGGTGGCTCCGCTCACTACGGACCAGCGCTGCTGACATTCGGCGTTGGAGATCTTCTTCATGGAGACCTTCATCAGAACGCTGGCGGCGGACCCACCTCCAGACAGCCTGCCCCAGCCGCTCAGCACGCACTCCTGCCCCTCCCAGCTGCTGTTGGGGTCCTCGTCAATGGCGATGCTGCTGACGTGGCTGTTGAAGGTCAAGGGCGATGACAGCTGCATGACGGCGATGTCGTTGGGGAAGCCGCCCATGCTGCTGCTGTAGTCGGGATGCATTCTGAACCTGGAGACGGAGTGGGTCACCTGGTAGTCATCGACCGAACGCATTTGGTGCAGTCCTGCCTGGATCCTCAGAGAATTGGCGCTAGCCCCATCCAGACAGTGGGCCGCCGTGATGACCGTGTTCTCGTTGTAGATGACGCAGCCGCAGATGTGCATATAGCTGAAACCAGAACGCATCTGAATGGAGCAGATGTAGGGGTGATCGCCGTACGTGGCCTCAGCTCCGTTCACGATCCGTGCGCCCGTGTCGTTGCCGTGCACCAGCACGCCCATCAGAGCGACGACAGCAAGCAAGAGAAGGTTCATGATGGCGGTGTTTGGGCAGGACGTCGTGTTCCCCTGTGTTCAGAGTTCTGCTGTCCACGGCTCTTCCCTATCCCTTTTTATTCCCTGTCCCTCCCTGCAACACCTGTTGTCTCCCATTGCTGACCACAGCTTCTCTCCACCTCCTTCACCCACTTCAGTTTGCAGTGAAGAGCGAAAGCGTGTCTTGGTCGATCATCTGGACGTAGTCAAGGCACAATAACCATTAGCACAACCATTATGATTGCTTTTGAAAACCTGTGGTCAAGTGTCACGTTTTTCCACCCTTCAGTTGTCATAATGATCATCATTGCTTGCTCAACACATCTAGTCATTCATTCAAGTCAAGAATGGGAAACGGCATATGGAGCCTTGAAGGACATCGTGAAGTTAAAAGGATATGTTCCATTCATTCATGGGGATTCGTACAATAGCAGATACGCAAAGGCAATGCTCTAAGCTTTCAGTTTAGGTCATATTGTTTCCTGTCATCATATCGAAAATGTCGAACGTATTCAGTTTCGATTTTCTCTTTTGCACAGTATAAACATAGCACATCTTTATTGATCATTTTTCTTTATACGCCGAGCTTCTTCTTTTGTGCATTTATCTTTTCTTCCTCCTCTTTTTTCTTCCGTTCATTTCTTTCTCCTGCCTTTTTTAAGCTTTGCGCAACACAGTAGGGTTATTCTGCACACTGGTAGGGTTGTTTGGTGTACATGGGCTTTGAGGCATGTTGCCTGATGAAGCTGTGACTAGATGGAAGATGAGCAACAACAGCAAAAACAAAAAAAAGAAGTGCAAGGAATGGAATTCTTTCCAAAACGCTGCTTTTATTTTGACCGTGTGTCCATGTCAGTGATATCTCTTGGTCATCATTGCTTGGCGCAATGAAAAATGATGCTGTAAATCAGTCACATGAACTGTCTCTGCCTGTCTCTGTCTCTGCCTGTCTCTGTCTGCCCCCTTCCTTCTCTCTCTCTCTCTCTCTCTCTCTCTCTCTCTCTCTCTCTCTCTCTCTCTCTCTCTCTTTGTTTTGTTTCATTATTTGCTTTCACCATTTTATTCGGTAAGCGTCTCTCTCTCTCTCTCTCTCTCTCTCTCTCTCTCTCTCCCATCTCAAGTAGTAACCACCTGGATTTTTCTTCTTTCTTTTCAAAGCTTCCTAGTTTCATCATTTCTGCCTTTTGTTTACTTGTGTGCAAAGTAATGGAAATTACTCAGAGCATTAGCTTGTAGATATGTGACGTGTCCAATTCCAAGAAGCAAACTCCATGGTCCCTGTTTCATGCTTCACTTCCCGGGCCCG
>NC_134884.1:18878991-18881491 GCF_041734735.1 Babylonia areolata
GGGCAGTTGTCAGTCGGCTCTTACCCAGGTAGGTTGCCTGTCGAGCAAATGACCCGTGTTTATGAAACGATTAGACTTTGGCCTCTGGTCGAGTATAGGCGTTAGATATACGTATCTATGTCAATCGATCTTTTTTTTTTTTCATTCCCAAGCATGGTTCGCTTTTCGATATTTAAAGGATTCCACGTTATAATGCCCGACAGGGAACTTGTCATCCATGTGCGATGAATTTATATGCGAGCAACGGATATACTGCCTTTTTTTTTCATACAGAGAATATGCTCTGCGAACAGAGACTGACACAAAATATTTCAGTCAATCCCTGCTGTGCGCATCCCCTTCTCACTCTCCCTGTTTCCTTTTTATATCATAATTATTATTTATTTATTTATGTAAGCTATCTATTATTTATTCACCTTTTTTTTTTGTGCTCAAGGCCTGACTAAGCGCGTTGGGTTACGCTGCTGATCAGGCATCTGCTTGGCAGATGTGGTGTAGCGTATATGGATTTGTCCGAACGCAGTGATGCCTCCTTGAGCTACTGAAACTGAAACTGAAACTGAAATCTGCTTCCCCTACTCCTCCACCTCTCTTTCTCTCTCTGTCTGTCTTTCTGTCTCTGTCTCTGTCTCTACTAAGCGCGTTGGGTTGCGCTGCTGGTCAGGCATCTGCTTGGCAGATGTGGTGTAGCGTATATGGATTTGTCCGAACGCAGTGACGCCTCCTTGAGCTACTGAAACTGAAACTGATCTGTCTCTCTCTGTCTCTCTCTCTGTCTCTTTCTCTCTGTGTGTCTCTCACACTCTCTGTCTCTCTCTCTGTCTCTCTCTCTCTGTGTCTCTGTCTCTCTCTGTCTCTCTCTCTCTCTCTCATTCCATTGGTCGCCGCCTTTATTTCTCCTTTTTTGGGGGGTGTTGTTTTTGTTTGTTTGTTTGTTTGTTATTGTTGTTTTGCTGATGCAAAACTAAATCAAACCTTGTTGGGCAGGTGACATGCAGATTTATGGGAAGTTGGTTCCACTCATGGCATTGGAGTGATGCCAAATTGTTACTTTGATTATCATTACTCGTGATGGTTTCCAGACGGCCAGGACACAGAGGGGCAAAACACTCCTTTCATCTTTCAGTTGGGGTGTCTGTGGGCGTGGGTCGAGAGAGGTAGGTGTGTGTGTGTGTGTGTGTGTGTGTGTGTGTGTGTGTGTGTGTGTGTGCGTGTGTGTGTGTGTGTGTGTGTGTGCGAGCGTGTGTGTGTGTGTGTATGTGTGTGCGTGTGCTTGTGTGTGTGAGAGAGAGAAAGTGTGTGTGTATGTGTGTGTGTGTGTATGTGTGTGTGTGCGTGTGTGTACCAGTGCGCGTGTGTGTGTGTGTGCGTGTGTGTATGTGTGTGTGTGTGCGTGTGTGTGTGGGGACATTCGATCCCTACATTTTGTGAATATTGGTGGGGGGGGGGGGGGTTCATAACAGACAGAGCAAAAAGATACAGACAGAGAAATCCAAGTAGACAGAAAGCTGACCTGGGTTGGGTGGATGAGGGGAAAGCTGAAGAAGAGAGGCAGAGACAGAAGAAGACAGGGAAGTGGACATGAAACCGAGAGATATAGAAAGCTAAAGAGAGGAACAAAATTTTTAGTTTAACTCTCTCCATACGAACGGCGAAAGAGACAGCGTTTCACCCCAGTTACCATCATCAAAATATTGCAAGCGAAGGCTCTTATACTGAAGAGGTGAATGTTGACAAGGAATACCACAACTCTGATGACGGAAGCTAAAGGTTGGGTCATTGAGACACCCACTGGACATCCGAGGGGTCTGTGTAGAGGAGAAGAGAGGACTGGCCGTACTGAGTGAGTTAAGCTAAACACAGAGAGAGACACTGACACTGACACAGGTTTAATTGTGAAGGCCACCGGCCCATTCACAAAAGGGTGGGGGATACAATGGGGCAATTCAACATGCAGAAAGAATACATAGTTGGCTTATCAACAACAACAAAAAGAAAGAGAGAAAAAAGTCTGTATTGTATATCAGTAACAGATAAATGGATGAAAAATACATAGCATGGTCGTGCTCATCATGTTAAAAGTTATATCAATTCATTCATTGTGTAAATTCGTCTCTGAAATTTAAAGCGTAGTAAGTGTACATAGCAAGATTTCTCTTGGGGGGGGGGGGGGGGGGGGAGGAGGGGGGTAACAACACAGAGAGAGACAGAGACAGAGAGACAGAGAGGACGAGAACGAACTTGACTTTTATTACCTGGATTAGCGAGTCCGAGTGCGTTGCACTAACGAGTTTCTTGCTGCCCTGATAACGTCCGTGTGAAAGGACGGCAACTGAAACACAAATGAGATCGAGCTTGCTTCGCGTTTCCAATCTCTTAGGCGTCTATCTGCAGTACACACCAGACAACCTTTTAGAAGGCCATTGCTCCATCCAATTTGGACAAAATGTGAGAAACGTAGCGAGTATTATTATGCTATTTAAAAAAAATTTTTTTTTTT
>NC_134884.1:18888991-18891491 GCF_041734735.1 Babylonia areolata
CACACACACACACACACACACACACACACACACACACAACCGAAACAGTGTTTTTATAACACAGGTAAACACACAATTGGTTCAAAAATACCACAAAAACAACAACAGCAACAAAATAAATTAATCTTCCAGGAGATAATCTGAAGCATCCGTAAAAAAACAAAAACAAATGGATAGATGTGTTTTTTAAAATCTCAGTGTTCTTAAAGTAATTAAAGAGCGACGCGGGTGACCTAGAAATAACACCGATTCAATCGAAAACACAAATCCTTTTCCATAATACCCCATCACACTTTCGCACAAACGGAGACCACTTGTTATGATACCACATAAGTCTGGACCCCTTTTGCTGCTTCCCACAGCTGACGACAGAATGAGAGCTGAAACATCACTACACTGATAATTGTTGTAGCACCTCATAAAGCGGGCAGTCCTCACTAAACCTGACATTTGGTCACGGTTTCTCACGTGTATGCGTTGTAGTGGTCGTGACAGCTTTATGGTCATCTCAAGGCACGCTTTGGTCCTTGACTGCAAACTGAAGTAGATGAAAGGAAGGGAGAGAAGCTGTGGTCAGCAATGGGAGACAACAGGTGTTGCAGGGAGGGACAGGGAATAAAAAGGGATAGGGAAGAGCCGTGGACAGCAGAACTCTGAACACAGGGGAACACGACGTCCTGCCCAAACACCGCCATCATGAACCTTCTCTTGCTTGCTGTCGTCGCTCTGATGGGCGTGCTGGTGCACGGCAACGACACGGGCGCACGGATCGTGAACGGAGCTGAGGCCACGTACGGCGATCACCCCTACATCTGCTCCATTCAGATGCGTTCTGGTTTCAACTACATGCACATCTGCGGCTGCGTCATCTACAACGAGAACACGGTCATCACGGCGGCCCACTGTCTGGATGGGGCCAGCGCCAATTCTCTGAGGATCCAGGCAGGACTGCACCAAATGCGTTCGGTCGATGAATACCAGGTGACCCACTCCGTCTCCAGGTTCAGAATGCATCCCGACTACAGCAGCAGCATGGGCGGCTTCCCCAACGACATCGCCGTCATGCAGCTGTCGACGCCCTTGACCTTCAACAGCCACGTCAGCAGCATCGCCATTGACGAGGACCCCAACAGCAGCTGGGAGGGGCAGCAGTGCGTGCTGAGCGGCTGGGGCAGGCTGTCTGGAAGTGGGTCCGCCGCCAGCGTTCTGATGAAGGTCTCCATGAAGAAGATCTCCAACGCCGAATGTCAGCAGCGCTGGTCCGTAGTGAGCGGAGCCACCATCAATGACGGACACATCTGTTTCTATGAAAGCCCAAAGAGCGCCTGCAGTGGTGACAGTGGCGGTCCTGTCCGCTGCGGCAACACCATCACCGGCGTGACGTCATGGGGCGTGAGCACGTGCAGCGGAGAGTTCCCCAGTGTCTACACCCGTCTCAGCTATTTCGCTACCTGGCTGAGGAACAACGCGTACTAAAAAAAAAAAAAAAAAAGAAGAATGAAAGTAAAGTAATAAAAGAAAGAAAAAAAAAGGATAACCGCGGTTAATATCGTTTCTGACTGGTGATAGCAGGACCTGACGGGATGAGCGAAACTTCTGTCTTGTCTAGTTGAAAAGCTGTCATGTGATTTTGTTTGGTCGGCCGAAAAATGTCATGTAATCAATGAATCACATGCAAAATGCACATCTAATCGTGTGGACTGTTCCGAGTTTCTTCTCTTTCCTTCATCTTTGTCCCTTTCTCACTGTCTCTTACTTTGACTGTTAGTCTGTCTCTTTTGTGTCTGTCTCTGTCTGTCTCCCTTTGCCTGTCTCTCTGTCTCTGTCTCTCTCTGTCTCTCTCTCTCTATTTCTATCTGCCTCTCTCTCTCTCTGTCCCTCTGTCTGTCTGTCTATCTATCTCAGTCTCTGTGCCTCTCTGTCTCTGTGAGTCTGACTCTCTATCTCTCTGTCTCTGTCTCTCTCTCTTTTTCTCTCTCTCTCTCTCTCTGTCTTTGTCTCTCTCTCTCTCTGAATGTGTGTGCGTACGCTTCTGTGAGTGTGCGCGTTTGTGTGTGTGTGTGTGTGTGTGTGTGTGTGTGTGTGTGTGTGTGTGTGAAATTTATATGTCTTTGCGCCTGCTCGCGCACCTGCTCGAGCACTACGCACGTAGAGAAATATTTATATAAAAAAAATTTAATTAAAAAAAACTCGCAAATCTCCCTCTTACATGAAAACGTGGCATTCAGCCTGAAATGTGGCGGCAGGTGGGCATGTTCGAAGGAGTGGGAGAGTGTCCACCAGTAGGAACGGGAGGAGGGTTAGCGGGGTGCAGGGGCGTAGGGAGGTGGGGGTGGGGGCCAGGGGGGGGAGGGGATGTACACTGGGAATCATGACAAGACTTACGAATACTTCAATACACTTCTGCATCCCCTGAAGTTTTAGATTTCTTAAACACAGCCACCAACTTCAATGATTCTGACACTGAGGAAGCTCTAATAACATTCAGTAAAGGGATTTT
>NC_134884.1:18896491-18921491 GCF_041734735.1 Babylonia areolata
TGCCACTTCATGGACTACGTGCCTGTCCACATGCAGTGAGTCTGAAACTGACAACTCGCTGTGCTGTTCGTGGGGAAATGGACTGAGGTGAGTTCGGGGGCGTGCGGGAGGGGAGGGGGGGTGGCGTTTGGGAGGAGGTGGGTGGGGTGCGGGGTGGGGGGGGGGATTCCAGTTTAGCCATTGGCTTGTTCGTTTTCCCACATATGTGCAAAGCTTGCTGTGCAACAGAACGGGGGCGCCATGTTGTTTTTTGTTTTTCACCTTTCGGGTTGCAGCTTGTGAGAGAGAGAGACCGTGGGTTTGCACGACAATGTGAGGTTAGTATTCATAAGTACGGTGTTGTTAGTACTCATTAGTCACGGAATAAACTGTTGTTGGGGGACGGGATTAAATAGTTACAGAATAAAGTGTTGTTAGGTAATGTCCTAGTTTAGCTGCACAAATCATTGCACCTATTTGAACTAAGATAAAAATTTTCGCGTGTTTTGCATGGAGGCGTACGAGAAATGACGTGTTGAGTGTAGTCGATCCTTCTAACCAAGAAATAGGCACAAAACGACGCGGAATGTCTCATAACATGAACCTGAACCGACGCTTGTCCTCTAAATGTCATGATTTTTTTTTTTTTTTTTTTTTTTTTCACATTTCCATGGTTTGCGGGACTAAAAACGGAAAGAGCAAAATGGCGGCACGTAAGTATAGTGACTGAATCCGCATCAAAATTGAGTAAAATAACGTACAAAATAGAAATCCACTCAAAATGGGTCACATCTACTAATGGTATCGTTTCATGCATGCACAAAAATTATCGGTAAAATAGGTTCCTGTATTCAAGATGTTAAATTAGGACTTTACCTTGGGATTGATAAGTTACGGTAGATACTGTTGTTATTTAATAAATAGCCACAGACTGTTGTACTGTTGGTATAACTAAAGTCATTGAATGTTTCAGACACCTCCACGTCCATAGCATGACTCCCATTCAGGCCTCCCGTCTTGCCGCAGATCGTCAGCTTCATCTTGCCAACACATTCCTCTGATAAACAGATCGACAAAAGAAAGAAAGAAGTAAGTCATTGAATGCGGTGTTTGTACTAGTTAGTCACGGACTATGGTGATATTAGTATTGATTAGTCACGGAATGTGGTGCTGTCTGTGTTAAGTCACGGAATATGGCGTTAGTATTGTTGAGTTCTTTGTTAATGTTTGCGTTAATTAGTTGTGGTATACAGTGTTAATGTCTAGACAAGGAATATGGTGTTAGTATTAATTAGTGACGGAATATAGTCAGCATTGATTAGTCATGGGATGTAGTGGTGTTGGTATTAGTCAGGGTGTATGATATTAGTATTATTTCCTCATTAATTAAGTGTTAATAAGTGTGTTGGTTATTGTTTCATGACAGTGCTGGTGTTGTGGATGGGGCATTGATGTAAATGATCTTAAGTTTTTAGGGGGAAGCTGTTGATGTCAGTAATGGGATGCGTGATGACAGTTAATATGCAGTCAACTTCATAGCTGAAGGATTTGCTGCACTTAGGGGGCGTGGAGGGTTAGTGGAGCAGTTTTCTTGATGTGATCGTTTGTTTTTGCATATTCGACAGTTTTTAATCCAATCATTACTGTCTTCTCAGTTCCGTCTTCGGAGATGATACATGCCTTGTGAATACGCGCCATTCATACTATCGGCCTATGGCAAGCTGGACTGGCCTTCTTCTCCAAAACATGGTGAGATTTAACACATGCGCTCGCACACGGAACCTCGGTTTGCAGCCTAGTCTCATTCAAGACTTGAAGGGAGTGGAGTCAGAACCAAGATTAACTCAGGGACCTCCCACACCACAAACCCCCATTCTTTACCCACCTCCTTTCCCCCCCACCTCACCCCACCCCCGCCCCTCACACACACACACCTTGCCCCTTCCCCCCATCCCCCTCCACACACACACCTTGAACCGATCGACTGGGAGGTCTACCAACTGATCCGGTCCATACTACTATCACCTCCCTCACTGACTTCTTGAAAGGCAGATGAATAATGAAACTAGCAGGGCCCGTATGGTCAATTGTAAGAAAAGTTCTTTATCAATGTTATTTCTCTTTGATCCCGCACAACCACCTTTTCGTCCGCAATTCAGGTGATCAACTTTAAAAGTCACATCATGACAACCAAGAGGATTTTATGTGAAAAGGTGAAAAGATGAATCGGTGGCAGCAATTCTCAATATTTGTGTGGCAATATCCACATTTCTTCGGCTGTATTTGTAAATTGGTTAATAACGATGAATACTCCACATATAACATGTCTTCCCCTGCACTCTTTGACTGGCCTTTACGTCATTCGAAAAGAGAAGAAATGTAGAGTGTACCTATGTATCAAAATTAATATATTAATGTTATTAACCAATTGAAAAAACTGTCTTCGGAACGAATGTGAATGGAAAGAGCACAGGGGAAGAAAATGTGGTTATTGCCTCTGGATCTTCCGCAGGCAGCTGTAAAACATTCTCCATATTGACATGAAACGCGAATTTCCACATTTTTTCCCCCTCAAGACGGAATGAGCAGTAATCACAAGGTTTGGACGTTCATTCCGCCAGTCACACAGAGGAGTGGAGGGGAAGAAGATACTGTGGATATATCTCCCAGTACATCAAAATATTCATGTCCTATGTCATACGCTTAAGGATGAGTTCTAAAACCCCTCCTTCCCCTCCCCAGCACGCTCTTGTCACCCCAGCTCAACTGTAGTGTCTTTTCATGGAATAATGGAATCGATGTTTGATGTTGTTTGTATTTGTGTTGTTATTTTTTCATTGGGAGGGGGGGGGCGGTACTTTTAATTTCATGCGCACGCAAGCATGCGCATACACACACACACGCGCACACACGCACACCACGTACACACACGCACACACACACACGCGCACACACACACACACACACACATCCCTACCCCCTCTACCCCACACACACTACATTGTGTTTGTTCTGCCGCTGTTTTGACATCGCTTGCGATACAACAGTTTATCTGTTTTTCCTCGCCATCGGTACTTTAAATATGCTACTGCTGTCAATCAGTCGACTGTCAAAACCTTTCCTCAATGGATCTGTTTCGTCTTTCAGAATGTTTGTCAAACGACTGTTGTATGGTGTTTCCAGAGTGTCCTGAGTCGTGCCTGCAACCCTTCCTGTCTTCTTTATAAAATCATGATTATTAATATCATTATCATCATCACTGGTATCATTACTGTTGGTTTTTTTATTGTGACTGAATGACAGAGTGGTGGCTACATGCGGGAGGATTTTAGAGCATTCGTCATATGTTCACTGTTGATTTCATAATGAGACTATCTGAAACGATAATACAAACGATTACCTTTTTTTGGTGGCACATAGGTGGAAATGTAGCACTCCTGCGTTACAAAACTGGCGTTATGTAGGGTTAATGAGGAAGAGGGCTTTTTTTCCCTGATACAAGTTATTCACTGCAGGTTCTTTGGTTTGTTTCATCATTTTCAGATAACCGTGCACTCCGTTGACAAGGTAGCCACCACCACCACCACCCACCCACTCCTGACTGCACAAAATAAATCAGAGCACACGACCAAGCCGAAAGTGAAAGTGAAAGCAGCCCCGTACCCCCATCGCCAACAGATCTGACGTCAGCGCTGCTTGTAGTGTTGTTCATAGCGAACCTCGTGAGAGGATCCGACTGTTTATGAGGTGAGTTGGTCTGTGTAGGGGGTCAATACCGAAATGTTGTGTCCACAGCCATAACTCATTGGTGATTTACGAAGGTTAGGGAATGTTGGACACACTGTGTGTGTGTGTGTGTACGCGCACCAGGGTGGGGTTGGTGAGGGTGCGAGCATGTTTGTGGTGTTCTTGTTTTTCCACTTCTCGATGAGTAACAAATTAAATTTTTGTTAGCTATTGAAGCTTAACGACTATTACTAAAAGCAACGAAACCCACAATGTTGGCTCATTGCATACAGAGCTGCAAGAAATGCTGGGAGGCCGCACAGCCAATGCCACAGGCTGGACACTGACCACTCCCGCCACCGTTCCCCTCCCTCCCCCACACGAGCACCCCTTAGTGAGAACAGTCTTCCTTTGTGATGTAGAGGCTGTAATGCACCAGTCCTCACGTAGTGATGTAGAGGCTGTAATGTACCAGTCCTCACGTAGTGATGGAGAGGCTGTAATGTACCAGTCCTCACGTAGTGAAGGAGAGGCTGTAATACACCAGTCTTCACGTAGTGAAGGAGAGGCTGTAATGTACCAGTCTTCACGTAGTGAAGGAGAGGCTGTAATGTACCAGTCCTCACGTAGTGAAGGAGAGGCTGTAATGTACCAATCCTCACATAGTGAAGGAGAGGCTGTAATGTACCAGTCTTCATGTAGTGAAGGAGAGGCTGTAATGTACCAGTCCTCACGTTGTAAAGGAGAGTCTGTAATATATCAGTCCACATGTGTACAAGAAGTGAAGGAGAGTCTGTAATGTATCAGTCCTCACGTAATTAAGGAGAGGCTGTAATGTACCAGTCCTCACGTAGTGAAGGAGAGTCTGTAATATAATTATCAGTCTACATGTGTGTACAAGTAGTGAAGGAGAGTCTGTAATGTACCAGTCCTCACGTAGTGAAGGAGAGGCTGTAATGTACCAGTCCACATGTGTGTACACGTAGTGAAGGAGAGGATGTAATGTATCAGTCCACATGTGTGTACACGTAGTGAAGGAGAGGCTGTAATATATCAGTCCACATGTGTGTACACGTAGTGAAGGAGAGGCTGTAATGTATCAGTCCACATGTGTGTACACGTAGTGAAGGAGAGGATGTAATGTTCCAGTCCTCACGTAGTGAAGGAGAGGCTGTAATATATCAGTCCACATGTGTGTACACGTAATGGAGAGGCTGCAGTCCTCAAGTGCGTACACAAAATGGAGAGGGTGGTGGCTGTACTGTTGTAAGTAAGGGTGATGGCAACGAGTTAAAAACGGAACGTGTCAGAGTCTTGGTGATGACATGGAAACGAGCACTTAACTCCCGCCCGTCCCCCCCCCCCCCCTCCCAACACACACACATACCCCACCTAACCCCCTTGCTGACCACCACCCCAACCCTTAAACACTTCTTTTCCTGCCGGATGCCAGACAAACAAGTTGTTTGAGAATGTTGATACTTTAAATTCCATATCCTTACACAAGCACACGCACACATACACACATGCGCTCACGCACGCACACACGCAAGCAGGCACGTGCACACATATTGGTAACACACACCATGCAAAAGGACTGTCATTTTTTTCTCAGACATACATGCCAGTTTGCACGCATGTTGAACAGACTGGGTTGTCTTTGTCACGTGTATAAGGAATGTGTGGGAATTGTTGGCTACATATGAAATAAAAACATAAGTCAAAGTTTCATTCATAACGAGTCTAGTACGAATTTCGACATATATCTGAAATATATGATGCGTGTGCATATGCACTTTATTGCTGGGCGTATATTTTTTTGTACATCCACACACAATGAAAAGGATATTGGAGGGGTAAGTTAGAAGGAAGATAAATCTTTTGAGTGGAGTTATTTGTGCCTTTTAATTTTTGACTCACTTGTGTAAACAAAGTGAGTATATGTTATAACCTGGCGTTCGGTTGTCTGTGTGTGTGTGTGTGTGTGTGTGTGGCTGTCTGTCTGTGTGGATGTGTGTCTGTGGTAAACTTTAACATTGCCATTTTCTCTGGAAATACTTTCTGTCAATACCAAATTTGGCTTAAAACAGTCGGGAAAAAAAAATCTTCACAATCATACCAATAATAGGTTTTAAGTCTCCCGAACTAAGCCGTATTCGCCGTATCATTACCGGTTTATTTCGTTGAGGCTATTACCGGGATTCCGAAAACACCATATTACCGCATCTCAGTTGCAATTGCGAAGACGATGCTTGTTTGGAATACGGCGTGACTCGTTTTTCTTGCTCGCAATTAAATGGGAAGAAATACAAATTCCGGACAGAACACATGTAGTGACACAGACTACATCATCCAGGTGTTTTCTGCATAATTGTGAACATTTTAAAGTGGATAATCAATTAACTAGAATTAACATAAAAGAGAGATTGAATCGACCGTGTCGTACTTTCCCTGTGAGTGTAACTTGTTGTACATCTATCTTGATCCAGAGAAAACGGCTAAATGTTGCAGTGTGATTGAGACAGTGGACTTCAGAGAATTCTTAAATGCCCGAAATACACCAGAATAACATGATAACAGCGTTATCACTTCGAATACCGCAGTCGATTTATCGCGCTTTAAAAAGCATGCTTAAATGTTGATTTTTGAGCGTCATTTCTAGATCCGCAATAGTGCAGTGACTAAGACCATTTCTTCCTACCGGAACATGCTTGGTTCGAATCTGAGCTCTTTTTTTTTCTTCTTCTTCTTCTTTTTTTTTTTTTTTTTTTTTTTTTTTAACCCGAAGCTTTATAATAACAAATACAGAACACATTTTAACGATTGATTTTTTTTAAAGTATCACAAGTGAATCTTGAAGGCCCTGCCTCTCTGGTTTGCTTTTCATTTACATATTGTAGTAAGGGTTAGGTACCATTGAAGACATACATCTGTTAAACAAAAAAAGGGGGTGAGGGTGTTCCTACATGTAATGATCGAAAACGGGTGTACCAAAGCATATCGTTAGTCAGCAACTGATTTGTTTTGCGTTGTTCATGTTTCAGGTCGACAGCACAAGTATCACCCGGCAACCAGTACGCCAGTGTCACGCAGGATTAAGTGCCACAGTGACAGTATCACCCGTCAACAAGTGTTCCAGTGACAAGTATCACCTGGCAACAGGTGTCACAGTGACAGTATCAGCCGGCAACAAGCGCCACAGTGACAAGTATCACCTGGTAACAAGTGTAATAGTGACAAGTATCACCTGGCAACAAGTGCCACAGTAACAGGTATCACCTGGCAACAAGTGATCCAGTGACAGGTATCACCTGGCAACAAGTGCCACAGTGACAAGTATCACCTGGCAACAAGTGCCACAGTGAGAGTATCACCCGGCAACAAGTGCCACAGTGGCAAGGATCACCTGGCGACAAGTGCCACAGTGACAAAATCACCCGGCAACAAATGCTCCAGTGACAAGTATCAGCTGGCAACAGGTACCACCTGGCAACAAGTGCCACAGTGACAGGTACCGCCCAGCAACAAGTGCTCCAGTGACAAGTATCACCTGGCAACAAGTACCACAGTGACAGTATTACCCGGCAACAAGTGATCCAGTGACAGGTATCACATGGCAACAAGTGCCACAGTGACAGTAACACCCAGGCAACAAATGCTCCTGTGACAAGTATCACCTGGCAACAAGTGCTCCAGTGACAAGTATCGCCCAGCAACAAGTGCTCCAGTGAAAGTATCACCAGTGACCGTATCACCTGGTAACAAGTGCTCCAGTGACAGTATCACCCGGCAACAAGTGCTCCAGTGACAGTATCACCTGGCAACAAGTGCTCCAGTGACAGTATCACCTGTATTCCATGTAGGTGTCTAGTGTTCATAGAGTGACTTTTCATGTGTTCCCCCATGTAGATGTATAGTGTTCATACAGTGACTACCTGTATTCCCCCATGTAGATGTCTAGTGTTCATACAGTGACTCTACCTGTATTCCCCTATGTTGATGTCTAGTGTTCATACAGTGACTCTACCTGCATTCCCCATGTTGGTGTGTAGTATTCATGTAGTGATCATGTACGTACCCCCACCCTCCGTATTGTCCAGTTTTCACGCAGTGATTAGGCCTATATTCCGCAATGTTAATGTGCAGTTTTTATGCAGTGACTTGGCATGTATTCCCTCTACGTTGATATCCTGTTTTCTTACAGTGACCAGATCTGTATTCCCCCATGTTGATGTCCAGTTTTCATATAGTGACTAGGCCTCTATTCCCTCATGTTGATGTCCAGTTTTCATATAGTGACTAGGCCTGTATTTCTCCGTGTTGATGTTCAGTTTCAGTTTCTCAAGGAGGCGTCACTGCGTTCGGACAAATCCATATACGCTACACCACATCTGCCAAGCAGATGCCTGACCAGCAGCGTAACCCAACGCGCTTAGTCAGGCCTTGAGAAAATAAAAGGTGAATAAGTAATAGATAAGCGTAAGTAAATAAATAAATAATAATTATAATATAAAAAAGGTAGTAGCAGTAATAATAATAATAATAATAGATAAATGAATAAGACAACAATGATGATAAATAAGCAAATGAATGTAAAACATGAAGACACACATTAACACATACACCCACACATGCATAACAGATATGCACCAAACATGCAGTTTCACAGATATGAAAGCACAGTCAAATACACATAAACGTACTTGAGCCCCAACACACACACACACACACACACATATTACCCTGCACCTCCTCTACCCCCCTCCTCCACACACTCATTTCTAGGCTACGTATCGCAGCTTCCACGACACACACACACACACAAACACACACACAGATGAACACTTATTTGTACAAGCACACACACGTACGCCCATATCCCCCACCCCCAACCCCATACACATATATACAAAGATATATATATATATATATATACACCCGCACGTTCCAATATCCTGTTGCTCCCGCAGTGTAGGCATGCATACTCGCATACCTCATCCTCTACCCCACCTCCCCCTCACACACACGCACAGAACTCTCCTGACACTTGTGTACACTTACACCCTCGTGCATGCACAAACGCACTCAAAAACACATACACACACGCACAGAGGCTGCCACTGATTGGCCACAAGAGGGATGGGAAAAGATCTCTGATGCCAAGAACGTACCGTCTAGCGTGTTGCTCAGTATATAGAATTGAGAAAAGCCCACAAAGACTCTTTCCGTTTTGAAGAAATTTGCGCAATGTTGGTTTGGAAATGATGCCGATATTTGTTTGATTTGCGAAGCACCGTGCTCTACCTTTCATGTTAGACTTACGGCCGCTCCCTCTCTCTGCTTTTATTTCTTTGAGGCGATCGATGGTGTGATGGCCTTGTACATGTTCTTTTTGATATTCTTTGACTTTTCTGAGGATTTCCGATTTTCCTAGATGTAGGCCGCTCGTTGGTGTTGCGTTACTAGCAAGTCTGTCAGCTCGCTCATTTCCCTTAACACCTGCATGTCCCGGGCAGTATGACCACGTGAGTTTTTTAATCTGAAAGTTGCGCATTGCCTGATGCCACTCTGGGCTTCCCATTCCGTTTTCAACTTTCTGTATGATGTTCATTGAGTCTGTTAGAATCATGGCATGTTGGTTCCGGGCGTATGGATGGACGATAGCCACTGGAGGGCATGTGTCACAGCTTCAACCTCCATGGTTAGGCTGGAGGTTGTGACTTTGTAGGCAGCATTCTCTTCCCTAACTGTTTTTCCATTTTGTTTCGCAGTGAATCCCCAACCGGATTGGTCTTTGGTGACTGAGCCATCTGTGTATATGATGATGTCCTCTTCTTTACTGTTTTCTTCTATGAGTAGCTTCACTTCTGCATCAGTTTTGCTCTCTGGCCATTCCCGACAATGTCTTCCTAGAGTGGGTGAAATGGCTGTGTTGAATAGATGGTTGAGGTTTTCGGGGTTTTTCTCCCATTCTTTTGTTTCTTTCAGGTCTTGTAGTCGGCATACTAGCTGGATTGTGTCTTCTGCTTGCTCCATCCATGATCTTCCTCGTCCTAGACGGCTGCCTTTTGGTTCTTTGACTGCGTCATGCAGTGGGTTTTCAGGGTTTTCTAATGCTTTGTAGTAGGTCTTGACCTGTTCTAACTTGTTTCTGGCCTGCACTGAAGGAAGGTCAAGCAGGTATCGCATGGTTTCTGTGGGCGTGTCTTTTGTTGTCCCAAGGATCAGCCTCATAGCTTCATTTTGAACTCTTTCTAATTTTTGGAGGTTGCTCTGAGATGGTGGTGTTAGCCCAAGTCCGTAGTCCATCACACTGAGGACGAGTGATTGGTATAGCAGGAAGAGGTGGCGTTGTTCAATACCTTTGGTTGCCATTGCTTTTAAGACTGAAAGGCCCTTTTTGCATTTGAGAACAGTATTTTCCATATGTTTTCTGAAGGTCAGCATCCTGTCGAAGTGTATTCCTAGGTAGCGTAGGCATTCAGTTTTCTCGATCTGAATTCCGTCGAATGACACAGGTGGTGGTGATTTGCTCGCGGTTCTGTAGTTGAGGGTGCACAGCAAAGTTTGGGCTTTCGCTGGATTGATGGAAGATCCTGTGTCTTTGCACCATTGAGCAATATTGTTTAGTTGCTTCTGGACAGCTTTAGTTTTTTCCTGAGCATATTTCGAAGTTTTGAAGACCAGGCCATCATCCGCAAGAGTAAGCACCCAAGCTATTCCATTGTTGTTTAAGTCTGCAAGGCCCGTCGTGTAGACATTGTAGAGGACAGGAGAGAGCGGAGACCCTTGTGGCAGTCCCATGGAGTGTTCAGTTTTCATATAGTGACTAGGCCTGTATTCCCCCATGTTGATGTTCAGATTTCATATAGTGACTAGGCCTGTATTCCCCCATGTTGATGTTCAGTTTTCATATAGTGACTAGGCCTGTATTCCTCCATGTTGATGATCACTTTTCATATAATGACTAGGCCTTTATTCCCCCATGTTGATGTCCAGTTTTCATAAAGTGACTAGGCCTGTATTCCCCCATGTTGATGTCCAGTTTTTATATAGTGACTGGGCCTGTATTCCCCCATGTTGATGTCCAGTTTTCATAAAGTGACTAGGCCTGTATTCCCCCATGTTGATCAGTTTTCATATAGTGACCAGGCATGTATTCCTCCATGTTGATGTCCAGTTTTTATATAGTGACTGGGCCTGTATTCTCCCATGTTGGTGTCCAGTTTTCATACAATGACTGGGCCTGTATCTCCCCATGTTGGCGTCCAGTTCTCATAAAGTGACTAGGCCTGTATTCCCCCATGTTGAGGTTCAGTTTTCATATAGTGACCAGGCATGTATTCCCCCATGTTGATGTTCAGTTTTCATATAGTGACCAGGCATGTATTCCTCCATGTTGATGTCCAGTTTTTATATAGTGACAAGGCCTTTATTCCCCCATGTTGATGTCCAGTTTTCATATAGTGACTAGGCCTGTATTCCCCCATGTTGATGTTCAGTTTTCATATAGTGACCAGGCATGTATTCCTCCATGTTGATGTCCAGTTTTTATATAGTGACTAGGCCTGTATTCCCCCATGTTGATGTTCAGTTTTCATATAGTGACCAGGCATGTATTCATCCATGTTGATGTCCAGTTTTTATATCGTGACTAGGCCTGTATTCCCCCATGTTGGTGTCCAGTTTTCATACAGTGACTGGGCCTGTATCTCCCCATGTTGGCGTCCAGTTTTCACATAGTGACTAGGCCTTTATTCCCCCATGTTGATGTCCAGTTTTCACATAGTGACTAGGCCTGTATTCCCCCATGTTGGTGTCCAGTTTTCATACAGTGACTAGGCCTGTATTCCCCCATGTTGATGTCCAGTTTTCACATAGTGACTAGGCCTGTATTCCTCAATGTTGATGTCCAATTTTTATATAGTGACTAGGCCTGTATTCCCACATGTTGATGTCCAGTTTTCATACAGTGACTAGGCCTTTATTTCCTCGTATTGATGCCAAGATCTTTGGTCCACTTTGCGCGCTCATAATACCAAGAAATAGATCTGCACTGATGAGCGTAAAATACGACCGTTCAGTTTTGCAGTAACAAATTTAGCTGTCGTTTTCTGAAAGACAATAGGATTTGCAGCATGACTCGGTGGTGCCAGCCATACCGACTCACCCAATCTCAGTGCTGCAAAGTGCTCGGTGAATACTTTAATTTTGCTGATGAATAGAACGGTGACAAAAATGCGGACGACATCAATTCTGGGAATCATTGACTTGGTTTCCGTAGAGCATTTGCTGTTTTCCTTTATGGTCGGAAATAAAAGCAGTTTACTGTACTGTCCTGTTCGTGGTTTCTAAGGCACGTGACTGACCTAAACAAGTCACTGTACACAAGGTCAAGGTTAGTATTTTGAGAGACAAGAAAATGGATCGCGGCGCTTCGCTAAAACGAAAACAAAATTGTTTTGAAAATAAGCTTTTTGATACAGGCTTTCTTCATATGTGAAAATGCATTCTCGCACCAAATCTTCACACCAAAAGCGCTGTCCATGTTGCTATTTGAGAAGATCGTAAGGACATGTTGCAGATTTACAAAATGACCACTATGGAGTGTATCTTTGTGGTAACGCTCGCGCATTCAGAAGTGGACCAATGTGGTTGGCAGGTTCATGTTTTGGCCTTGCACCAGTAGTTTCCCTTGTTCGCTTGTCTGTTTTGGCCTGTGGACGAAGGCATATCGTCATGGAACAAAAGCTCACCGACAATGTTTTGCAAAGTAGTGTTTTTGTAGGGGAGTATATACTGTGGGTTTGTTTTTTAAATGCCAGTGTACTTCCCCCCCCCCCCCCCCCAATGACTTGCGTATTGTCGGGTCTCGTTACAGTACACTGACATTATATAAAAACTTACAGCATATACTCCCCCTTTAAAAACACTACTTTGCTAAACATTGTCGGTGAGCTTTTGTTGAGTCCCGTTACTCATGACGATGTGTTTTCGCCCAAACTGCAGTTCTGTCATTGGATCATGTGAGATGTTATATAACCAGTGGGGGGGAAATTAAACAGAACGCTTAATGAAGGCGGATTGTGTTTATTGTAATCAAAATTATCAAAAACTGTTTTTCTTGGGGGAGGAACGCCCGAATCACAAAGTTGGACTTAGTACATATTGGGTCGGCCATTCCTCCCCCCTTTTTTTTTTATATTTTTATTTTATTTTTAAATAAATCAAGAAAACCAATGCAAATATCTGATTTGCTTTTATTGCAGTATTTGGTATGACAAAATCATTACAATTTTGTACACATTTTATTTTCCATAATGAAAACAAGCTTGATTTGCAATCCAAAAAAAAAAAAAAGTGGGGGGAGGAAAGCCGATGCACCCCATATATACACTAAGTCCAACTTTGTGAATCGGCCGTTCCTCCCCCTAGTAAATGACAACTTTAAAGCCCACAAAGTCTCACTGAAGCCAACCCCACTAACAGGTAGGTTCAGGCACAGGTGCCAGTCCGTCTGTGGGGAGAAGGGCCCGGTGTTCGAACTGTGCCATTGAAAGCGAACTACCCAGTGGCCCCCACCCTCCCATCACTCAATATATCTCACAGGTAGACGCTTAATGAGGCCCACTGGGTCGTCCACTTTCAATGACACGTTAAACATCCCCAGAAAATTTTATACATTTGCCAGAAAGGGAACAAGGAGGACTAGCACCCGTACCACCAGTTAAAATGGCAGGCGAAGGGGAGACAGGATAAAGGCTAGTGAGAAGTGCACCAGTCTGAAAACGTGCGTATTTTGAATGTTCTTCTCTCGCACACATGTATCTAAAATAAAATGAAGAAAAAAAACAACGGTTGCTGCATATTCAATTTGGCAATCAAAAAATGAAAATTTGAAACGCGCGCGTTTTCAGGCTGGCGAAATTTCCACTAGCATCTATGTCCCACCTCCCTTCTTTTTCCAAGCATCGTTAACAGTTAAACGAACTTTTTTTTCCTTTTTTTTTGGGGGGGGGGGGGGGGGCGGAGAGAATTTGTGGGAGCTGCCACAGGGAACTTCCGATGTTAGGCACAGCCGAGTCACTATGGGCGGTGTTCACGAGTGCCGGTTCAGGTTCAACATACCCAAGACACCACCTAGTAAGCCCATGATTTCTCGCCCGTGGGATTGCGAGAAATCGTGGGCTTACACCCCATATACTGGAGACATATTCCCTTGGTCACGGAGCGTGACTGTGTGGCGACCGCCACCACGTCCCTTCAACGACAATCCCTCGTGAATCTGCCGACACCGAAGTCTTTGACAGGAACTCGCCACATGCAACGGTTGGGGAGGAGGGGACATCGAAACTGGGTCACGCTATGAGCACGGCATGAAAGGCCGTACATTGAGGGGACAATTTCCAACCCGAATATCTATTTTCCTGTGTTTTGCGGGGCGTAGGGGGTCAAGTGGATTTCTAGCAAGCAGCACAAGCCTGTACACCTCCCTCACCCCCAGCCCCTTTTGCATTCTGCTTTTGTCGATACAGAAACGAGCCACTGAAATAACATATACAGCACATGGCAAGTCTGGCATTGTCCGATGCGACAACGCCAGTCGGAACTTCTGACGGAAGACCCATTACTGTTCTCTGACGTTGCTCGCACTACACAGGTCTGTCAACTGGGGGTTAGCGTCTCCACCGTTCATGACACAAAGCGTCACAAATGGAACAGAGTACCTAGAGTACCAACAATACCGTTGTCTGTCTGGAAGAGGTGCTGTGACATCCTGACACCCACTCTGTCTCGGGGATCCAGACCGGAAGGAACCACTTGCTCACACATCACGTTCTGATCCAGTGCCACAGCTCACCCTTGTGCTTCACGATGTGAGACCGTCACGCTGTCCCGTCTTCACACAACATGGGCACTGAACTGTGCAAGCGTTGGAGAGTCATTTCTGGACTGATAAGGCAGAAACTGTTTCTGATTTTACCTTTCCTTTCCCCAACACGTCTTCACTGACCGACTCTACAGGTCGATAATCCACTCCTATGCAGCACATGCCCCACGCCCCCCCACTTCCCCCCACACCCCCTCCCCCGCGAACATACAAGTCTGCCGCAAAGCAGACGATGGCAGTTCCCAGGTTCCAGCCTGGATCACCAAAGTTCCATCTTCACGAAGCCTAAGCGGTGGTCTGGGTGCAAGTATTTTCAACGAGGCGGGGTAAACTTGGGTCCCGGGTGCAAGCATGCATAAAACGATATCATACATTACAGGGATAAAAATCAAATATTGGACAAGTAAACATGCCAATTAAGGCAGCTAACTCAGACTGTCCTCCTCACTCTACCCAGGTGTGAATCGGCACCCGACTTCGGTCGGGAAAAATTAGAAGCGGCGGAAAGAAAGCATTGCGTCCTGCCCGCCTATGCTGAGCCCTAGACACACTGATAGGAATTCCCTCCGCCTTGGGCCGAAAAAGGCTACGGTACCTTCAACCTTGTTTCTCGTAACCTTGCTTCCACCAGGCCACCCGTTTCCAATTTCGTGTGGGACAAAGATTTCACAAGAAGAAAATATGTGTATTAAGGAAAATGGTGATGTTCCACGAATGAAATGCGACTGAGAGTGAAAAGATCCGATGCTTCTCATACTGTGTCTCCGTTCTCTCCGCACGGACTGAGAGCAGATGACAACCACTGAATCTTCCAGTCTTGATGCCACGTGGCTTTCCCTCACTAAAAGACCGCTGCTCCAAGACGCAAATCTCTCACAGGTTTCATTCCGATTCACTTTGTACTATTCCGTCTATTCTCGATTCACCTGTCACTAAATTGGTGACTTCGATACGCCCATTCCCAGTTCGCCAATATACTCCAAGTAAACAGTGATAGAAACCAGTTCAGAAACAGTTGAACACACACACACACACACACACACACACACACACACAAATTGCACTCAGTTTATGTGAATGTGCATTGCAGCAGATGTCGAAAAGCTAAATGCATATGATGAGCCGTCCAAAAGCTGAGACAGACAGTTTTCAGATTCTCCAAACGTTCGTGCATGTGTCTATGTTCTGTCGGCAACCTGTCCGGTACTGAGCATTGGAAAATGAACACAAACATTTTTTTTTTAAATAATAATATTCATATATACATGGATTATATAAATGCGTGCATGCGCGCGCGCGCGTGTGTGTGTGTGTGTGGAGTGGTGGCAAAGTGGTAACGCGTCCGCCTTAGAAACGAGATACCAAACTCGCCAGCATTTTCACCCCCTCCACTGGACCTCGAGTGGTTGTCTGGATGCTAGTTATTTGAATGAGACCATGAACCGAGGTCCCTTGTGTAGGATGAACTTTGCACATATAAAAGAACCCACGGCAACAAAAGGGTTGTGCCTGGCAAAATTCTGTGAACAAATAATAAAAATCCAGCGTGACAAAAAAACAAATACACAAACAGGCAGAAAAATAGTGAAGCTGCACTGTAGCGAGGCACTCTACCTGCGGAGAGCAGCCCGAATTTCACACAGAGAGGTGTGTTGTGACAAAATGTAATACAATACAACCTATGCGTATGTGCGCGCGCGCGCGTTTGTGAGAGAGAAGGAGAGAGAGAGGCTGTATAGGCGAAATGGGAATGGCACATGGCGGGTAGGCGAAACCGCACAAAGAACCATCCTATCAAGAAGGCCGCTGAGAGTGACCGCACCGTCAAAGATTAAGTATCCGACACGGGAAAAAGTGAATCAGACCTGCCCCCCCTTAGTCCCTCTTCCCCTCTACAGCCCTCTTCAAATAAGTGATCAAGGCTTCCATTGCATGCTTGCCACACACGACGCCGGACCCGCTACCCCCATCCCCACCCCCACACCTCCGCTGTCCACACTGCCTGTCTGGGGTCCTGGAGCCAGTTGCATTGCTCGGACGGAAGAGCCTAGTATGGTCGTAACCCTCTACTAACAGTGTGTGGTATGGAACTGACCAATGGTGTAGTTCGTTCAACGTGGGCATTTAGTCACGTGTAACTGTCAAAAGGTTAGAACCAAGCAATGCAACTGGCACCTGGTTCCCTTCACAATACAAGGCCACAGGACCTCCAAGCTAGCACGTGATGTCATTCTGCTGCCAGTGTGCATCCTGCAGACACTGTGTCAGGATCACTGACATACACACTGTACGTGATGTCATTCTGCTGCCAGTGTGCATCCTGCAGACACTATGTCAGGGTCACTAACATACACACTGTACGCGATGTCATTCTGCTGCCAGTGTGCATCCTGCAGACACTGTGTCAGGGTCACTGACATACACACTGTACGTGATGTCATTCTGCTGCCAGTGTGCATCCTGCAGACACTGTGTCAGAGTCACTAACATACACACTGTACGCGATGTCATTCTGCTGCCAGTGTGCATCCTGCAGACACTGTGTCAGGGTCACTAACATACACACTGTACGTGATGTCATTCTGCTGCCAGTGTGCATCCTGCAGACACTGTGTCAGGATCACTGACATACACACTGTACGTGATGTCATTCTGCTGCCAGTGTGCATCCTGCAGACACTATGTCAGGGTCACTGATACACACGTTATCTTTGTGCAGTGAGCCAACTTCAATGAACAAACGGCACGAACCTGTACACTATATACCCCTCAAATACAACAGATCACTTTTGACGTGGTGGATCTGTCATGACTGGAAGATATCCGTGGGACATGATCACGGGAAACGTTTTCTTTGGGCGAGTCCATCTGTGTCCACATGACGGAGGTCTGGCTGCTTCCCCGGGTGTCCTGGTCACAGCTGTAAGAGTCCATTCCGTTTTGGGTGCGTACCCTCTGGAGGCTCTCCCAGTCTGTTACAACTATGCACAGGAAATAGGTTATAAAACAATATATCAAATATTGAAATATGTTTCATAAAGTAAAGATACTTAAGTATATTTTATGATAAATATATAACAAAGCACATTAAAAACAAACTTAAATTAGCAGTCCCAATTCCCAAGAGATAACACTACATGAAATTCCTTGTTCACTACTGTGGGTAGCAAACTTACGTACTACTACTAATAATAATACTTCTAATCCTACTGATGATGATAATGATAATAATTAATGATAATGTTTATCTATATACAATCTTATCAAATTATGTTGCTCCAAGCGCTTTACAATTACTACAGTTCCATTTAAAACAAAAAAATCAATAACAACAACAACATATATAATCCATTAAAATATGCAGGCTAATCCAACGCAGAAACAAACATGACAAAGATTGCATCAAATGTAGCGATAACAATGATAATCCAATCCACACAGCACCCCTCATGCAAAGTATACTCAATTGTACTCTTGTAAAACTGTGTAAAACTCGTTAAAAAGTGTAAAACCCGACGAGAAGAACATACATTTAAACACAAAATGAAAAACCAACACCCATAACCTACACAAACATCCTGCCAAACACCAAAGCACGTTCAAACACACACACACACACACACACACACACACACACACACACACACACACACACTTCCCTATAGATACGCAACACCACTTTCAACACACCTTTCACACACCACAATACCTAACCAATGCACCATCCACACATCACAACGTCCAGCACCAATGTCTCTGAACTTGAAACAACATCACAATACCTAAAGCCAAACCCAATGCTTGAAATTGGTCAAATACTTAACAGTGCTGAATCAACACATCTAAAATCACAATACATAAAACAAGACAGGCAAGGCCTTCAAGACTCACTTGTGATAAATTAAGTCCCCTAGCATTAATTACAGAGTAATTTCCCTTTTTTTACTATCTGCACCAAAACGTTTGCAAAATAAATAAAAATTCCATGCTTAGCAAAAGAAGTTCCTGTTTGAACAAAAATTGATAATAATGACTCCTCTTGTTGTTGTGTCAGAATAAGAGGTCAAAGTGCCAAGTTTAGAGAATACAAAAAATATAAATATAACAGTAAATGCAGTTTGCATATAATTAGGATTCTTTTTTATTTTTTTGTGCCCATCCCAGAGGTGCAATATTGTTTTAAACAAGATGACTGGAAAGAACTGAATTTTTTCCATTTTTATGCCAAATTTGGTATTTGCAGAGAAAATATCAATGTTAAAGTTTACCACGGACACACAGACACACGGACACACACACACACACACACACAGACAACCGAACACCGGGTTAAAACATAGACTAACTCAGTTAGTCTAACTCCCTCCACAAACAACTCAGCACCATACACAGAATATTCAAAACCAACCACAAGACGTAAAACAAATCCCAATGCTAAATAGTGAATTCAATATCCAGTTAAAGCCTTCAAAACATTCAAAACCAATCATGTACGTAACAACACCCAAACAAGCAAAACCCAACACCTCCAAATCAGTCCCACTCATCCCCTTTTCTCCACACGAAACCTCAACAACACACACAGAAAGCAGAAACAAGCACACACCCACACTGTCGCAGGCATCGGGAGAGCAATTTAAAAAAAGCAGTTTTAAACAGATGAGTCTTGAGGTTGGTTTTGAAGGTGGAAATGGACGGGGAGTGTCTCAATTCATATGGCAAGGAATTCCACTTGACGGGGGCGGTGAATGCAAAGGATCGTTCGTTTATTTACTTATAGTCTGTTCATCTAAGATGATGATATTAGAATGCAAAGGAGCTTTGACTGAAGAACATAGTCTTAACAAAGGGAATTTAGAGAATGCGAGTGTCTGATGGTGAACGTGGTTGTCTTCTTGGGATATAAACAATGAGATGATCAGAAAGATGGATTGGTGGTGTGACCATCGAGATCGATGATGACCATCGTTGTCATCCAGCTGGGGGATGGGGGGAGGGTGGTGGTGGGGTGGGGGGAGGATGCTCATGAATCTATCTGTGAATGTGCAGATGGCTGAATAGTCCAATCTGCGCACGAAATGTTCGCTGACAGTTGGAGCAGACAAAGACAGGCATATCATTGTCAGGGAGCTTGTTTGCCCGTGACTTTCTGGCCTGCCTCTTCTGAACAGCTGCTGCAGTCCTGTTGGCCTCGCACAACTTGGCGCCTTTGTGCACAGCAGCGCGCCATTTGTCACGGTCCACTGCAGATTCCTCCCAGGAGTCAGGGTTGATATCAAACGCTTTAAGAGAGACTTTCAGAGTATCTCTGAAGCGCTTCTTCTGACCTCCGTGTGATCTCTTCCCTTGTTGCAGCTCGCCATTTGGGCAGCCGATGGTCTGGCATGCGCGCCACGTGTCCAGCCCAGCGAAGCTGGGACTGCATCAGGATGGTGAAGATGCTGGGAAGGGTGGCTTTTGCGAGCACCTGTGTGTCTGGGGTCCTGTCTTGCCACTTGATGTTCAGCAGCTTCCTGAGGCATGTTGTGTGGAAGTGGTTCAGCTTCTTGGCATGTCGTTGGTACACTATCCAAGTTTCACAGGCGTACAGTAGTGTGGGGAGAACTACTGCTCTGTAGACCTTTAGCTTGGTCTCAAGACTAATGCCTCTTGAAAGATGGATTAGTGAAGAACCGGAGAAAGTGTGAAAGAAATATGTGGAGAGTTTATATTCAATCCTGGACTGTATTGGCAACCAGTGGAGTTGTTTCAGAAGAAGACAAGAATGACTGCAGGATTCTTCAAAGATGAAAAACTAAAGTTTATAAAAACCTTTTGGGTGGTAGTTGAATCCTCTTTGTTTTGACACGACGTTTCGGACCATAGGCCCGTTCTCAAGTGATGAGAAGAAGACAGTGTGAATTGGAAAGCCTATGTGAGGAAAGGGTGATGACATCTCACTACTATCTGTTTTGATGGGCCATGCACACTAAACACTTGCTGATCACCATTCAGTGCCATACGTACTCACTCACACATACATACACGTATGCACACACACACACACACACACACACACACACACAAATTGCATACACCTATATATTGCTTCTAAAAAGAGGGATAGGAGGTAAAGAAAGAATAAGGACAGAGAGATCAAGGCAGAAGGGCCCAGGCGCTAGACTTCAGTGACTCTGATGTTCAATCCACTCGGCTGTGCGGTCCCCAAGCGGTCAATGACGCGGCTCTCCATGTACTTTCTGTACGTGCTGTCACATGGGTTCTGCCACACAGCTGAGATTCTTGCATGGGTGAAGCTGTGGTGTGGGCCAGTAAAGTGCTGGCCGATAGGATTGTTGTAGCCTAGCTTCATCGACCTCAGGTGTTCGGAGAAGTGCTCGCCAAAAGAACGGTAGGTCTCCCCCACATACAGTTTGGAGTAGAGGGTGCAGGACAGAATGTATACAATGTCAGTGGACTGGCAGTTGAGATGACATTTCACAGTGAAAGTGCGAGAGGGTCCAACGACTGAACCTGAGGTGTCTATAAAGGGACAGGTCTTGCACTTTTGATCCCCACAGGGTCTGCACCCTGGTGATGTTGAATGGCTGGTAAGGGGTCTGAGTTTGGACTTCACGAGCATGTCACGTAGGTTCTTGTCTCTCTGAAAGGCAATTAGCGGTGGCTTTCAGAAGAGGCCAGATATGGTCACTCTCAGGGCGTTTCGGAACAAGACGAGCATAGCAGCTGAGTTTTGGACTTTCTGCAGTGTATTGATAATATACTGTGGTGAATCAGAAAGTTGGAAATTAAATAATCTCTGTTCTGAGAAGAAGAAAAAAGCGCAAATGAGAGTTCTGGTTGTGTCAACAGACAGGAAGTGACGAATGGAATCAATGCGGCGAAGTTCTATGTATGCTCACTTACAGACATTGGAAACACGTTTGTCCATGGACATATCGCCTGAGAGAGTGACACAATGATTCTTTGCATTGTCTGTAAAATCGGAGACGCACATACATACACTCTAGCGGCAAGATCATCATAATGCCCTGGCCTAGACGGAACCATATGCATCATTTCATATTGTAATTTTCGTGTTTACTAGCATAAGCTTGTTTGCATCCTTTGTGTTTAGGCATATTTGATTTGTTCCATTCTTTTCTCTCTTAAAATAAACAACCTAAAACCTTTCTTATCGAAAAGGCAAGCCATGTAGCCTATGACGCAAAACTTGCACTTATGTTAACATGACGTCATCCGTGATTTACGTCATGCTTTTTGACTGTCTCCAATTGCTGAACGGCCGGCTTAACTTGCTGTGGTCGTGAGTGAGGACTGGATTGTTGTACTGGCAGAGATGTGGTACACTGACAACGGTTTGATATGTTATAGCCCTGAATAACAGACAACAAGATTACTGTACTGGCAGAAGTGTGAGTACGATCCCAAATGTTTGAATTGTTAAAGTGGTGGATGATAAATGGATTATTACTGGATCCTCTTCAGCAAGTACAGTGTTCCAATTCAGTGGTACCTATTCAATCAGCAATATTAACATTTTAACCGGTCTAATCTTCTGTGTTGAAGTCAGAATTAGAACGCATTCGTATGGGTGTACCCGTTTCAGATGATCGGGTTTAACATTACGGGTTTAACATTTCGGGTTACAAATTCTTATATTATACTTAACATTTTTTCCCGTCCTAAAAGGTTCAAAGAAAAGGTAAGTGAAGACGAGTAAAACTGTTAAGTATATATACAGACATTCTTATACTAAACGTTTTACTATACAGTATGCTCCACATTTTTCCCGTCTATGTTAAAAACATATGAAACAAGGACGGGTAATCGGGTATCAATGGTAAATATCTATATATCTATCTCTTTCCCTATATATCTATCTATCTATCTATCTATCTATATATATATATATATATATATATATATGTTCGAGTTGGTGTCAGTGTTAGAAATGAATCTTGTCCCGATTATAAAGTTGTCTAAAGAGTGATGCTTTGGGGGCTATTCCATGCACCTAGCATGGGGCTTAAAATATAAGGGAGGGAGGAGGGGGCAAGGGGGGGGGGGGGGCAGGGGGGCTCAAAATGAAAGATAAATTTGAACAGACAGGTAACAGACAGACAGAAATTGAGAAAGAGAGGTAGGGAGAAGGAAGGAAGGATAGAGAAACGGGGGCGGGGGAGAGAGGGGGGGAGGGTGCGGGTGTTGTTTTATTATATATATATATATATATATAAGAGTAAAAACTGAATACTAAGCCTAAAAACAAACTTGTGCTAATGGATAAAATAAAATAAAATAAAATAAAAACACGCAGTAAAACCATACAAATCTTTTCATGTGTTTCAATATTGCACACACACACACACACACACACACACACACACACACACACGTTCCATGAAACAGATTAACGCTACAATAAAATTAAAAGAAGTAACCCTCATAATGTGTGAGGGGGAAAAAGAGGAGAAAGGGAGAGAGACAGACAGAAACAGAGAGACAGGGAAGAAAGGAGACAGAGGAAGAATGGGTCGGACTGCGCATCAAAATGTCCACATATTACAGTACATTTTAATCTTTTGAACATATAGCCTACAAAACACAGAAATCCTTCCACATATTTACTATTCAGAGTACACACACACACACACACACACACACACAGAAAAAAAAAGCACAACACGGCATCATTCCCTTCCGGCTTTTTCACTGCCTAATGTTGGGGAATATAATGGCTGCCTCGCGCGCGACATGCTGGCCCCGTGCAATCGCGCGGTCCAGCTACAGGAAGGATGTGGACCATTCTATTTAAGGTAAGGGGCGCGACTCGGTCGGAGCCTGTTGGCGAGTACAGTGTCTGACTTCTGTTTGTATTTTTCTTGGTACTGTGGCAACTTACGTTCTAGAGTTTCTGCATAGTGGAAAGTTAGAGAGTGCGAAGTGCAAACGTGTGTAGAAGATCATGGTTTTCATTGACTGAAAGGTACTGTTCTTATATTTTGTGCTTCGGTGAACTGATTTCTATTTTAGCCGCCATTGTTTACATTTGTGTGTTAAGTTGGTATTCGTGTACTCCCACGCATTCTAAAGGTTTCGTTTTGCCTCTACCTGGTTATGTCGGTCGTGTTTTATGCAGTTATTCTTAAGCAGCATATTCTTACAGCATGTTTTAGCTTTCTGATGATATCCTATGGACAGAACACTGCACTACCCGCGGTCCTACCTGCTTTCTTGCAGAGAGACAAAGTTGACCTTTGACCCCCAGTGCATTGACTGTGACCACAGAACATGGGAATTGATCTGGCGTCGCACAAAACGTGGTCGGCGTAGTGGTGTTAGGGAGAGAGCGAGGAGGAGGAGGGGCTTTAAACCAGCACTGCCTAGTATTATTATGTTGAACGCCCAGTCAATGAGAAACAAGGTCGATGAGCTTCAAGCAAGTGTTCAATATCTTCGACATTTTAGAGAAGCCTGTTTGATTGTTTTAACTGAGACGTGGTTTAGTGGTAAGGACATGGACCCTCATCTTCCTGGCTTCAGTCTTGTCAGGTTTGACAGAGTGAAAGAAACCACGAACAAAAAGACTGGGGGAGGCGTGTGTGTTTATGTGAACGAACGCTGGTGCAGTAACGTGAGTGTAAAGGAGCAGCATTGTTGTTCTAACGTTGAACTGTTGTCTGTGGCCGTTCGGCCTTTTTACCTACCTAGAGAATTTAGACAGATCTTTGTAACTGCTGTCTATGTTCATCCAAAAGCTGACATAAAAGTATCAGCAGACATCATCAGGCGGATGATACAGAAGCAGGAGAGTGTATGCCCGGAGTCTGTTCACCTTGTTATGGGTGACTTCAACAGCTGTCGCCTCAGCAAACATCTACCCAACTATCGACAGTACATAGACTGCAAGACCTGTAGGGAGTCAACGTTGGACCTCTGTTTTGGGAACATTCCCAGCGCCTACAGAATCACGGCCCTTCCTAGTCTGGGTCATTCTGTGCACAACGTTGTCCACCTGCTTCCCCGGTACCGCCAGAAGCTGAAGACCAGCAAACCGATGACGAGACGGATCCGGATGATGACCCCTGAGGCAGCCGAGACCCTGGATGGGTGCTTCCACTGTACAGACTGTGCTCTTCACTTGATGAGCAGGTCGACACCATCACAGCCTACATGGCCTTCTGTGTGGAAATACTGGTGCCCACAAAGCAGGAGAAGGTGTTCCCAAACAGCAAGCCATGGGTAACGAGGGAGGTTGCCGCCATTTTCTGGCAGCGTCAGCTGGCGTTCAAGGACGGTGACAAGGATCGGGTGAAGCAACTGCAGAAGAAAGGGCGGAAGGTGTTCTTGGTGAACAGGGGGAAGTTTCAGAAGGTGGAAGAGAGCTTCAAGTCCAGTAAT
>NC_134884.1:18926491-18953991 GCF_041734735.1 Babylonia areolata
ATAATATTGGCCGAAACATAAATTAACGAATGGGAGCTGGGGGTTCGGGGAGGGTTAAAAAAAAAATTAAAAAAATAAAAACCCAAACACACACACACACACACACACACACAACAAACAAACAACAACAACAAAAACAAAACAACACATTACCTTACTTCCGTGGGCAAAGATTCTGTAGAAATTAAAAATCCACATCAGCACGTACATTCCCTGACTGCACAAAACCCTTCTCAACAGGTCCTCGTCACCGACAGGAATGATTTCGAACACAATGCATGTATGACGAGTGGTGTGTGCGTTCTTTCCACTCCAAGTAAGGGGCAGTGAAGAAACAAGTGTGTGGTAAAACAGACGCCGGGAGTGACTTTTTGCTGAATAATTACAACATATAAGTTGCATCACGTTTCAGAAATGCACACCCAGGCCCTTGTTCATACTGAAGACTACGCAACACATTCACTTTGAATTTTCCACTCAATATTCACAAAATGAAGAGTTCACTTTTTTCTTCTTCTTCTTTTTGTTGAGAATTCCATCTTGGGATCCGTTTCCATTTTTGGGATAGCACCCTGAATGTGCTTTTCGCACCATAACAATTCAAGCTGCAGTTCTTGTTTAGTGTTATCACCGTTCCTTTCAAACTGGCCTCTGCTTTCTGAGCTTGTGAGAGTTCTCAAACCTGTAACTCTCGCAACGTGTTGCACGGTTAGCTCGTGATAGAGCGCATGATTCTTTTCGGTGTGTCTCCCAAGACCTCTGCCAGTGGACGTCAAGACCCCAGTACAAACTGCTCAACCCTAAGAGCTTTGTCATGCGTCGTTAAAACTCAAGTCTGCATGTGTGTCAGGTTGAACGGAAAAAAACAACAACAAAAAACAAAAAAACAAAAAAAACAAACCTCTGTGTGTGTGTGTGTGCGTGTATGTGTGTGTGCGTACGTGTGTGTGTACATTTTTTTCACGCTGGATGCGGTCTTAAGTATATGAATCAGTCTTCACGCTTAATTCAGTTCAGTTCAGTTACTCAAAGAGGCGTCACTGCAATCAGACAAATCCATATACGCGACACCACATCTACTAAGCAGATGCCTGACCAGCAACGTAACGCAACGCGCTTAGTCAGACCTTGAGGGGGAAAAAGTGCAGAATGGATATAACATTAGATTACTGTATAAATAAATACACTAAGAAATGAATAAAGAAAGAAATACATTAATTGATTGACTGATTAATTAATTAATTAGTTATAACAGACACCCTGAAACTGTTGCTTGTCACTTGAAGTGTCACTTGTCGCGCTTCGTGATTGAAGCATTTTCAACGATTTTATTCCTGTTTCATGTCCACCGACATGGGCCCAAACAACACGGGAAACCACTCCAGCAGCTGGATCTGCAGCATTGTGTGGACGATTAAAGGAACGGGCATCATGTAAAAGAACAGAAAGGATCGACCAAGACGCCGGACCCTCTGAACATGTGGCTGAAAGCCAGCGCGATCAGCCCACCAGCTCGTTTACCTCTGCACGTTGTGTGTAGCGTAAGTACATTGTACTTTCCTTATTCGTGTATTGTTACCACTACAATCAAATTCTGGCGCAGATCGTCGGGCAGCAGATGCCGCCTCTGCTGTTCTGGTGGTCGTTGTCGGACCCGACTGACTCTGATACATGTATCCCACGCACTTTAGATATGATCATGAAAGACAAAAAGGGTCGATCCAAAGTTTAAACCCCTTTCAAGCATTCAGTCTTATACACGTGACCAAAGAACCTAACATTGGGGAAAAAAATAAAAACAACCTACCCCCACCCCCTTCGGTGTCTTTGTGTGTGTGTGTGTGTAGTGGGGGTGAGGGGGGCAGGGTTCTCTGCGATAACGTGTCACCCGGCTTATTCCAGACCTCTGCCGTCACAAACGTATATAATTATCCCCCTTCACTGGACTCGAGTGTAAACTAGCGCGACACAGATGTTTTAATTTAAAAGCCCGGATTATCCTCAGCGTCTCCTCGCTGCTTTATGTATGCTGTACGCGCGCGTATGTGCGTGTGAATTTCGTTGTGTGTAAACCTCCTGCGGCATAGTGTGTACAGATAACAATGTGCACGGGATTTCTTTTCGTCATCAATCCGCAGAGCCAACGTAAATTTATCGTACTTGCATGGTTTATATATATATATATATATATATATATATATATATAGAGAGAGAGAGAGAGAGAGAGAGAGAGAGAGAGATGTGTGTGTGTGTGTGTGTGTGTGTGAAGGGAAACTGTGTACACATTGCACCAGTCTGCACACACACACACACATACACACACGCGCGCGCGCGCACCCCCCCCCCCCCCCCACACACACACATACAAGTGACACATGCGCATCGCTACCTCATCTCTTAAAAAACACATATAAGTTTCAAAGTTGTTGTTTTTATCCAATTTATTGATTCGTTGATAACCAACCGAAGAAAAAAAAAGTCATTTGTATGAACACAAAACATAAGAGCCCACCATCGATCTGTACACAGCACTCATGGATATTTTTCATACAACAGACATCTGCTTCCACACCAGAAAGAAGCAAAAGCAGTGGATAACGCTTCAAGCTAGACAGGGGAGAACATAGTAAAGACCCAAAATAAGTTGGTGCCTAAGCGAAGGATTTTTTTCATGAAATAAAAATGGAAGAAAAACATCTGCAAATTCAAATGAATGTGCAAAGAAGACTGAAAACCTGGACCCCACCCCCCCCCCCCCCACCCCAAAAAAAAAAAAAAAAAAAAAAGATGAGAGCTGACACAAAAACCAAAAAAAACAACCACCAAAAACCAAAACAAAACAAAAAACAACGAAAAAAAACAAACAAAAAAAAACCCCAAAAAACATTCCATTACAAATCTACAATCTGACAGGGTTGAGGAATAAGGAAACAGTTAACTCGGGGTGAAATATCGCCCACTGATAAAATTTTAATTGATCTTTTAAAACGGTCTACCAGTTCGTTGACTGCGTAGCTAGGTTTACGTTCTCTTCTTTCATAAAAAAGGGCGGGGACATTCAAGTTAAACCATCTTTCAGATTCATTATTCAAGTATTCAAAAAAAAAAAAGAAAAAAAAAAGAGGGGTGGGGAGATGGCAGAAGAGTTTCAGTTTCAGTAGCTCAAGGAGGCGTCACGGCGTTCGGACAAATCCGTATACGCTACACCACATCTGCCAAGCAACCCCGGAGAAAGACGAGATAAACACATTTACAGAGACAAGCACATGTTTGACAATGTATTCCATTGCTTCACGATAAACTCCAGACACTGCTAGTTAAGCATAAAAAATACCCCCAAACCTCTGCTCAGTTGTACATGTGTAACTTATTATGTCATGCCTCAATTATGCACTCTCGTTCCCCATGGGTTCTCATCGTACACAAGATCACCCGTACGAACCCACATTTTCCCCCTGCATCGCGTTTACAGTTTCAGTTTCTTTTTCGAAAAGGGTCCCCACTAGGACGAATATGAAACTTCCAACCGAACTGTATAATGAATACAACCAAAGCCAGGACCAAATCTACTTCACTGTCGTTATACATGTAACATGGGAGGGAAAGGCTTAAACCCAGAGTCCAAATATATGTTTCGTGAATTTCAGAACCTCCCGACCTCTTGCATCTCAACTTCTCGCTGTTACAATATAAAAAAAATAAAAATAATAAAAAGCCGTCGATCTAAGCTTACGCACTCTTCAAATCATTTATTCAAAATACCTCCAGCGGAAACTTCTGCCCCTCCCTTAAAAACAGGAGCAAGTGGCGAGTGTATTTTTCTTGTTTTGTCTTGTTTTTTTATGAACTTTACGTAGAGGTCCCAAAACAATATTGCTTTGTTTAAGCACCCCCTTCAGAAAGCGTGGAATGAGTGACTGATTATCTCATTAACTACAAGCACAGATTGTACTATAGTATTTGAAGCAAAAACTCCGACCCATTCCATATCTTCACATTTTAGTCCTCTTTATCTAATAGAAGCGATGGAGTAGGAAGAAGTAAAACTAAAAGGAAATCCTTTCCAACAAAACGTGTTTACTAAACAGCGTCCAGCTTGAAACCAAAGACAGAAAACAAAACCAAAAGAATGAACCTATCAGCCAATACAGATAATGTCTATTTTTCCTTGAAAAAATGCAAACGTGTCTGTTGTCTTACGAAGAGAAAAAAAAGACTATGAACATTAAATTACAAAAACAAAAAAAACAAAAAGCCAACACAATTGCACAAAACGACTAGTGCTCAGTAGACCCATGTGACGACCTGGTTACATTGCACATGAATAGCGACCACATAAAAAAAGTTACCAGTTTTATTCCCCAAGCATAAGTCACCAACACGTAACAAACTACCTAGAGACATGATATGAACATTTTGATGTAAGATGCAAGCATAATGGACCATGGACAGGGTGGGATCGACAGGGGAGAAGGTTAAGGGAGTAGGGGGAGGGGGGAGGCTCTTTTTCACAGCATAAGGGGTGGGGGAGGTGGGGCAGATCTAAGGACCTATCCACAAATTATGAGGTTTTCTACGTGTAAAAACAAATTAACAATTGCACTGGGAATGGCAGTTAGTATAGTTCCTGTTGGCTCTTAAAGGCTGAGGGAGAGGAAGGCGGACAGATTGGGGAGGTGGGGGCGGGGGTGCGTGGGGGGGGGAGCGGGAGAAATGCCAGTGGGAACAGTTCTAGACTGATCGTCTGATTCTGCTGTTCACTCGGCGTAACACAGCACATGTCTAAGTCTCGAGCCGTGAGTTCGAAAACGGGCAGGTTACATCAGAGTGAGAAATAAGTACTATAAACAAAAACATAAATAAGTACTAACATAACCGATAATAACTACAGACAAAAAATAAAACAAAATCGGTCAATAACCCAAAAGGAATAATGAAAGTGTGGGAGAAAAAACTCTCTCGACGCCAATGTCAGATGTTTGTTATAGCTTGTCCAACTTCAGAAACCCTCATCGACGTTTCATACATAAATGTAAGCTTTTACATGTAATATTACCAATACTTTGCAAACACGCTTCCCTCCCCACTCATTTCATGTTTAACAATACAACACCAAATGCATCTTCCCTCGACCCACACAAACAGGGGGAAAGAAAATATATACAGGATAAAATATATCTCTGTACAATAATAAGAAGAAAACACATGTAAATATCTGTACAGTGATTGGAATGTGACGTATGTACCAGCAGTGCTTACACTCAGCGACAGATTGAAGGCACTTTTGAAGACACAACAAATAAATTAACTTCTACAATGTATCCACAGGCACTTGATGCCGACAACTCAACTACAAACGAAGGAAGACTTTATTGATTGCTTTTTTTTTCTTTTCTATTTTTCAACATCGGACACGAGACAAGGCTTTAACATGAAAGAAAAGAGAGAGAGAGAGAAAAAAAAGGGGGGTGGGGGGGCGGGTGTTACTGTTGAAAAAAAGATACATCGCCAAGACATATTCCTAACACCATGTCAAACATTCAAGTCCCCAGAATGAAATACAGCCGAGGGAAGAGAATGGCTGGGGCGGCCACAAGGGGAAATTTGCATTCGGAGTGTAAACGGGCAAACATGGCACTTGTGCACTGCTTTATTTCAAAAACTGAGTCCAGTGTACACAACGTATGAAATGCACCTCAAAGGCACCGAGTTAACATCAGAGACTAGATAAAGGGGGAAAAAATCTATGTGTATACTTTCAAGTTTGTGTTTGGGCTTGCGTGCGTGGGTTATTTGTAACAATTACCAAAAAGAAAAAAAAAGTCGTTAGAAGTAGCGAAGTTGAGTCAGCTCATTTTGAACACAATTAAGGTGAAAAATGTACTTAAGACTGTAAAAAAAAAAGGGGTTTGAACAGTCGTTTGCCTAAAAGAAGTAGGTTCCTTCAACACAAAATATTTTATACCCACTTAGTCATTCAGATTTCTCGTGACACCCCTGCCGACCATCTACAACACTAAACAAGACACACGCACACATCCATAAATAGGAAACTTCCATCATTGTACCATAGTACAAAAACGATTTCTCTCTCTCTTTTGTTGATACTAACTGTTCTGGAAAACTACTTTTTTAAACATTTTATTTGCATAATTAAAAGAAATATATTTCTACCCTCCACCCCACCCCTCAAACCTCATTTGAGTACGTTTCCTGTTCGACGACAGGGAATATGATGGACTGACGACGACTGTATGATTTGCACCTGGGTTCAACTCCTGAAATTTTTGTGGTGATTATATGATTCCACTGCCTCAAAGTCAAAGACGTTTGGTCATTTTATGTGTAAGACCTGTGTTGGAATTTCCGGATTGTTCGGGGACAGTTAATTTTGGGTCAATCCAGTGAACTTAGCATAGTTCAAACAAAAATCGTCACCAAAAATCACCTGGACACACATCACATACTGCAGCTGCTAGTCACCGTCTGTCGCCAGATCCATGCAGCACACAAGTTTTGTTTTTTGACTGACTCCGACCATGTACCATTCTGCTGGAAATGGCTTTGACTTCACACACAGGTTTTCGTACACAAGACGGGAATGAGTTACTGAAGCTACAGCAAAGCTTAACAGAGCACTTCATTCAGTGTTATTTCTGATGCATTATTAATTCACTGGGCTTTATAAGTGCACAGTATCTGAAATCAATGAATAAGTGTAATCATCGCATCAGTCCTGACTATTCATGACGTCACTTCTGGGGCATGCATACTGACAGTTTTCGTAAGACGTCACGTGGAATATGCGCGATGAACGTTTTTGTTTTCGTTTATTTTTTTCAAAACACAAGATGAAATTTTAGAAGCACAACACATACCCATGATGCTGACCTCACCGGAGGTGTGATGAGCGTGTGACATGAAAATGATGGAATGGTTTTGGAATTGCCAACTGTCCCTGAAGTCATGCATCACTCTTTGTTCACACGCAACGGCACTGGGATCACACGGTTGAGCATTCACTTCTGTAAAATGATGCAAGTAGTACTACACGCGGGTCTATTAAGAAAAATTGCAAATGGAATGTTTGTGATGTGATGTCATAACACACGAATTTCATGGAAAAACACAACAAAGTCCAGCTGGACTTTTCAGAGATCATTCCTCAGTTCACACAGCCATCCCTCTTTGCTGTTTGTCGTTCTTCAAAATTACATTGCAGTGAATGGCAGTAGGGGTTAAAGTATATAGCCCAGTCAAAGTCAGACCCGATCCACCTTCTTGCAGAATCTCCTACTTTCAGAGAGCTTCTCCTGGTTTATTTACGCCATGTTACGAACGACATTGGGATTATGAATTGCTGTCATCAGGCTTATGTTTGGTATTCCCCTTTTTAACCTTTCTAAAAAGTTATTCTTTAGGTGGTCTTATCTTATTCTAGTAAAGCTTTCAATGTAGAAAGGTTTAAACTCAATACAAGAAACCATTTCATTTAATCAGCAAAAAACACATACGAGAAATGCCTCTCTCGATCTTTCTCTCCTCTCACAGTGACAAACACAATAGGGGGAGATCCCTTAAACATTCAACAATGCATTCATTCAGTCTTCATTTCCACGATTTAATGCACCATTCAAAATTTTATTTAGCAACAATGAAGACAGAAAGGCACCCAGTTTGTAAGTCCTCAACTGGAAAAATCCTGGCGACCAGCACGTAAGTATGGAAGACATGGAATGCATAAAATTTTACACAAATACTCAACCACCACCACTGGCAAAATAGAACAGGAATGTTCATGGTAAAAATGGGATTCAGTTTTTCTGTACTGTGCTGTGTGCTGATGATCCATTCACCAAGCACAAGGTGGAATGCATTCTGAAAAAAATGCAAAATGTATGATGATGGACAACGAAAACCCATTATGGTATTGCTTCAATAAGACAGAAAAATAAAATAATACAGATTGCATCCAGTTCGTAGGCAGTGCAAAGAAATTATGGAATCAGTGTATCCACCTTACCGAATCAGCAAATTGGCTAAAAATGATCAGCTTCATTGTCAGGGTGTGGGGAGGGGGATGGGGGCTGCGGGGGGTAATCGGTCATTATTAAGGCAACTCTTGGCATATGGAAGAACAGTATTTCCATATATATATTCAATGTACATTTTTTCAACAGTTTGACCACTGACAAGTGCCCATTACAACATATACTTTTGTACAAAATACGACATTGTTCATTGTATGTTTTTATAAACTATTTCACAGTGCTAGTGATATGTTTACACAGCGTGTCCACAGACACTTGAATGGAAGCACAAAGGATTCTGTTGTTCGCTGGTACGAAAGACCTAAGTACCAAGCGGACTGTCAACCACACTCACTTCACACCACAGGACAAACAGGACCACACAGATTTTGAGGTCAATACCCTCAGGTTAACACTGTAACCTCAAACAGGTCAAAGCAAAAGCAAAATAAAACAAAGGAAAAGGAGGAAAGAAAATGTATGCAGTTTTCCTTTTCACATATGTATGCATGCATGAGTTGCAAAAACACACATACTTTCGGGTCAAATCCTTTCTAATCGTGTGTGTTCTTTCTTTTCATTTTTCTTTTGCTCCTTTTTAAAAGCTTGTTTGATGCCCATCTTCTACAAAAAATTTCCTTTGCACTTAAAAAAAGGTCTTCGCATACATCCTTTCTCTGTTTTGACAATGTATCATTCACAACTTCAAAAAAAACAACTGTACCCACATTCAGTATTTTCTATTTGTGAATTTAAAGTGTGTCCTTATGTTTGGTCTATTTATCCTTCATTTGCTCGTTTGCTTTGTTGCTTGTGTTCTGACCATACGTGTTCTGTCATTTATTCGCTTCTTAACGTTCCAAACACACGCTTGTCATTTTCCTGCCAGGGCACAATGAAGTCCGTGCAGCTTCATCTTTTCCTTGTCCTCAAATTCCTCGTCACAGTGGCTGCAGGCGTACACCCTGGTGGTGGCGGTGATGTTAGCAGTAGTAGTGTTGGTATCAGTGGCGTTGGTGGGTTGGCCCGGCTTCTTGTCCCCCTCGGACTTCTCTGCCGCCGCCCCATCCTGGGCACTGTCGGGGGTCTTCTCTCCCTTCTCGGAGGGCTGAGAGCCTTTGTTGGGGTCCGCCTTGCCTCTGGCCGACTCCATGTTACGGAGAAGGTGCTGCAGGGTGGTCATGTCCATGACGGTGCTGGGGAAGTGCAACCGGATGTGGACTAGAAGGGTCTCCTTGGTGGGGCACGTGTAGTCACAGCACGGGCACAGCACGGGGCCGCTGCCAGAGTGGTGTTTGCCATGCTGGTTCAGCAACAACCGGGACGAGGTGCGGAAGGGGCAGCGCTCGCACTGAAGCTCTCCGTCCGCGGACATCGCTGTGCCGGTGGTTTCCGCCTTGTTGTCCTGGCTGTTCTTGTTACTGCTGCTGCCACCTGAGGCCTCGGAGGCTTGGCTGCTGCTTTTCTCTGCCTCTTCCCTGTCTGGAAACTCCGCCATCTCCACGCTCTCGTCTGGAATATAAAAATGTCAGGGTCATGTTACACGTCCTGTACATCAAAGGTAACTTAGACACTGAGTCAGGGGTACACCACAATTCCTGTCGCACAGGATCACACCACACTGTACATCAGTGGTAACATACAGTCAGGGTCACACCACACTATTTACATCACTGGAACAGGATCGCATCACACTCCCTGTACATCAATGGTAACAAGCAGGGTCACACAACACTCTACGTACATCAATGGTAACAAACAGTCAGGGTCACACAACACTCTATGTACATCAACGGTAACAGTCAGGGTCACAAAACACTATGTACATCAGTGGTAACAAACAGGGTCACACAACACTATGTATATCAATAGTAACAAACAGTCAAGGTCACACAACACTTTGTTCACCAATGTTAACAAACAGGGTCACACAATACTCTATGTATGTCAATGTTAACAAACAGGGTCATACAACACTGTATATCAATGGTAACAGACAGTCAGGGTCACACAACGCTCCATGTACATCAATGGTAACAGTCAGCGTCAAACAACACTATGTACATCAATGGTAACAAACTGGGTCACACAACACTCTATGTACATCAACAGTAACAAACAGGGTCATACAACAATATGTACATCAGTAGTAACAAACAGGGTCACACAACACTATGTACATCAATGTTAACAAACAGGGTCACACAACACTATGTATATCAATGGTAACAAACAGTCAGGGTCACACAACACTGCACATCAATTTTAACATCTAGTCAGGGTCACACCACACTGTGAATCAATGGTAACAAACAGTCATGGTTACACTATGTACACCGATGGTAACAAACAGGGTCACAAAACACTCTAACAAGTATATCAATTTTAATATACAGTCAGGGTCATACAAGACTATGTACATCAATGGTAACAGTCAGGGTCACACCACACTCTCTGTGCATCAATGGTAACATACAGTCAAGGTACCACACTCATATACATCATAATAATAATATACACAAGGTTATGCCTCAAGTCCAGAAAAAAAATTAATGGTAACTACTCTCTCAGAAATTGTCATGACCAACTCCTCCCATTGTATGTCCTTACCATCATCACATGCATATTCTGTCAATACCAAATCCCTGCATTATGTGTCTTAATCTCAGTAATGTGCATTAAGTTTTCATTGACCGAATAATGTGCTACTTTTCAGCAGTCGGCAGGCTGCTGCTGAGAGTGGTTCAATTCCTTCTGCATTCAGGCAAAATCAACTGTCTTCAAAGACTGGCCAATGATTGCAACCTACTTATGAGGAGTTCCATTAATGTAACCGTTTCAGGGCATGACCCCATAAACAGGTTTTACTTTTGTTTCGTTGTTTTCGTTTTTCAAACTCTTTTGGATAAATTGGATAAACAGTTTATTTGTGAACGAAATCTGCAACGTTGTAAACATATGACTCGCCCAAAGCATAACTGAACAGAAAACCGACAGGATTTTGTAATTACTTCCCTTGGCTTACACAGACTTCAATGTGGATACTAAAAACAAACGCTCAAAAGAACAAGAACCCCACAGTGAGTTTCACAGCTCACCTCCTTCAGCATCGGCGCTTATCCCTTTGGCTAGAGGATCGGTCTGGTCCGCCTGCTGCTGGTCTTCAGCTTGATCCACCGTGGCTGAGACTATGCTGGGGTCCTCCTTCGGGGTGGAGCTGCTTGCCTCTGTGGTCAGGGCTTTCTTGGCGGGGGCCAGCTCCTCAGTGGACCCTCCAGAACGCTGAAGGACTTCTTTCTGGTGCTCATCGTGCAGACGGCTGTGCTGGCACAAGTGGCTCCAGTGCTGGGTGCGGTACGAGCACTGTTCACAGGCGTAACAACCAGGGCCGTCGTGCTGACTGTGGTGGAAGTCATAGGCCGCGCGGTTGCCGGTGACGTAGGGGCAGTGGGAGCAGCTGTACGATTTTTTGGTGATGGACAGCTTGAAGGGAGGGGTCTGACCCTCGGCGGCAGCGGACTGGGCTTGTTCCTCGGCAGACTTTGAGTCCAGGAGTTTGGCTTCGAACTCGCCAGCCACCACCTTGGCATACTCGGGATTAGCGAAGACGTGGTCCTCCGGGGAGGGGTCAAAGTCTGGCTCTTTGGAATGGATGTTGCGGTGCTGCAGCAGCATGACCATGCGGTCGGCGGACCAGTCGCAGAAGTCACAGATGTACTGTGACCTCTTGCCGTGCATTGACATGTGGATGTCATACGACTTACGCACGGTGGTCTTGTAGGGGCAGTCAGCACAGCGCAACAATTCCGCCACAGCAGGAGCGGGAGAAGCGTTGCTGGCAGTGTTCGTGTCGGCAGGGGATAGGTCGTTGAGCTTGGGGACGTAGTCGGGAGTGTAGCCCGGCTGGTGACTGTGCACTGCACGGTGCCGGGTCACCGTGGTCAGCTGGTTGTGGCTGAAAGAGCACAGGTCACACTTGTAGCGGCTCTTCAGACCGTGGCAGCTGCTGTGTGTGCGGAACTCGTAGTTCGAGTGAGAGGTGAAGGGGCAATGTTTGCATCTGAATTCAAGCTGGGCCTCGTCAGCTTTGGTAGTCTCCACACCAGGCGACTTTCCAGACTCATGGGTTGCATCAGTGTACGTGATTTCTCCACTGGGCTGATTCGTTTTCTGCTGGACATCCATCTCCTTGCAGGGGATCTCCTTTTTATCTGGAACATCCGGCGTTTGCTGGGTGAGGTCCTTGTCCCGCTGCATGTCTGACTGCCGATCTTCAGCCATCTCCGTGGACAGGTCCAGGGGCTGGCAGTCCGTGATGGGGTCGGCGGGGGAGGAGGAGGCCTGGGGCGGGGAGGACAGGGGCTCCTTCTTAACCACCGCCACACCCGTCCTGCCCTTCACCTGGCTGCTGGCCACCTCCACCACGGCTGTCGGGGAGAAGGGGGAGGGGGTGAAGCGCGTGGAATTCTCACGGGCAGTCTGCCGGACTGGCAACACCAGCTCCTCGTACTGCAGCACGATGACGTTAGGCTGCAGGTCCGAGTGCTTCTTATGGTGGTGCTGCAGAACTGTTTGGATCTGAAATCCCAACACACACACACACTTTGTCAGTCAACTGAACACACACCCACAAACCTTGTCAGTCAGCTGAATACAGTGTCTATCATTTTCATTACTATCATGTCACTTCACTTTTAGTCAATTGTCAAAACGCTGCCCCCCCCCCCAACCCCCATCCCCTCTCTCTATCTCCCTCCCCCTTCTATCTCTCTCTCAACCACCCAGCCCAACCTGATCAGATCCACTACAAACGCCTCACCTTATCGTAACTGCTCCCACAAAGGCCGCACTGGTATTTGTCTGGCAGGGTGTGGACCTGGGAGGTGTGCTTGCTGATTTGAGCGGGGTTACGATCCATGACATTACAGACTATACACTTGTACCACGTGTCGCCTTTGCTGCCGTTCATCCTCAGGACCTGCAGGGGCACGCCTTTGTGAGCGGGCAGCTTCTTCTGGTGCAGCCAGTTGGGCAGGTTGCTGCTGGTCGCCAAGGACGCCTCTCCCCGGCTGGGGCTGAGGGCGGGGGTCTGGTCCATTGGCAGTCTGTCCTCTACAGCTCTGGAAAAATTAACATGTGAGCATGTTTATCTCTCCAATCAACGGCGCTCTTTTGAGTTAATGCAATCCGAGAGACATTATCATTTTTTTCTGAGAAGTGTGATTGAAGTCATCAATAATGTACTATTTGATTATTCAGTGTTACTTTCGCACATTCACGCACGTACACACACGTGCATACACACACGGATTCACAACACTCACTCCCACTGTTTTTAGAAAAAAATTCTGGACATTACAAAAGCTCAAATTTGACGTTTGAAACTCATCTTTCCACTGCAGCTCACTTGTACGAATTCAACCCCTTTCTGCACAGATACTGTCACAGACGCATGACAATCCTTACCTGGGCATTCGCTGTGTGCGCTGCTGGGCGTCATTCAGGATCCTGAGCATCAGGTCCCTGCACTGTTCTGGTCTGGCCGCCAGGTCCTTATGGTGCTTCACCTGCATGTGCTGGTAGAGTTCCACGTAGGTGTTGTGCAGTTCAGCACAGAACCAGCAGCGCGTCTCCTCGGTCTTGGGGTCGTAGACTGTGGTGGGGGCCACAAAGGGCAGCATTGGTCTGGTCTGTGTCATGTTCTCTGCCGCTCTGTGAGACAGGATGTGGTGGTGGTAGTCGTTGAGCTGAGCGGTCCTGAACAAGCATTTTGTGCACTGGAACATCGGAGCTTGCTCCACCTCGGGTTTCTTGGTGCTCAGGTTCAATCCCGTTTCCGCGCTGGTGGCGGCAGTGGAGAGGGGCTGAGACACAGCAGCGCTGCCTTGGAACTGACCTAACTGGGCAACAAGAGTGGGGGCCTGGAGCAGACTCAGACCCATGTTGACTGCCAGACTGGAAGGGAGGAAAGGTAGCTTTCCGTTCACTTTGGCCTGCGAGGGACTGCACTTTTCCAGGTTGAACTGTGTTGCTGCTGCTGCTTGATTTACCTCCGCTTTAGATGGGTGTTTCGCTTTCTTGATCTGGGCCAGTAACTGGGTTTTGTCCGTGTCCGAAGGGATGAGCCCTTCTGCGATTTCTTGTTCTCGCAATTGTTTGGGGTGAGCGTCGGAGACGTGGTTGTGGAGTCGCACGACGTTGGCAAAGCGAGCGTCACACCACTGGCAAGGCAGACTGGTGGCAGAGCCCTGAGAAGAATTGATGTGGACCACAGGAGGCGAAACAGTGGCGGTAGTCAGATCTATGGTGTTGGCCGACGATCCCGTGTCAACTTTTCCCTTTTTCGCTGCTACCACAGCGGGAGGATTGTCTGTGTTGTTGTTAACATCCTCCTCGTTCTCACTGTCGCCCCTAAAATAATGCTCAAACTCCTTTGCGTTGAACTCCTCGTGGCTAATAAGATGCTCGAGGAAGTTTTCCTTGGTGTCACATCGATGGGAGCAGAAGGGGCAGCTGTGAAGTCCATGGGTCTGTCTCAGATGGTCCAGAAACTCTGTGCTCTTCAAGCATACAAAGTCACACTTGTTACAGCTGTACTGCTTTACAGCCTTACGGGGGTGTTTGAGGCGCGCTTCGTCATGCTCCTTGGCGCCAGTCATGGAGGGGGACTGGCGGGAATCCTCCTGGTCTTTCTGTACCTGGTGGAGACGTCGATGGTTGATCCAGTCACCAAGCTCATTGGTGGTGAAGGGGCATTCCTTACACTTAAATTTGGGTGGGTGTGAGGGAGACCTCTTGCTGGCTGTGTGCTCGGATTTGACGTGATTCTGCAGGGCCTCGGCGATCTGGGTCTCAAAGGGGCAGTGAGGGCATTTCTTACTGTTGTGTTTGTCGCCGTCCTTTCCGTCCCCATTAGGCCGGATGTATCGGATGGGCCCATTGTGTTGGTACTTTTCCTTGTGTTTCTTCATGTCACATTTCCATTTGGTGCTATAGGTGCACTCGTCACAAGTATAGGGCTTCTCGTCAGAGTGCAGGACCTGGTGACGGCGCAGCTCGGCCAGACTGCTGGCCACAAAGGTGCAGTGCAGGCAGTGGTGTTGACCCTCATTGATGATGCTGTTGTAGGTCACTGTCTGCTGACTGCCCGGAGCCTCTGGCTGGGAGGAGGAAGTTGGCTGGGGACCGTCCTGGGCCACGTTACCAGACGAAGCGTTCTGGGCTTCCATCACTGCCTTGGTGTGCTGCATCATGAGGTTGACGTACTCCTTCAGGTTGTTGGTGGAGGCGGCGGAAGTGACGGCGGCCATGGAGGCCAGGTAGGGGGCCTGCAGTACAGAGGCCTGGCTCTCACTGCCCATGGTGGGCATGGCGGGATCCGGGTCCTCCATGGTGCTGGGGCCGGGGCTGGCCACCTGCTGGACCTGCACGGCCTGCACCACGCCGCCCTCGGGAGTCACCGTCGCGTTTGGCGGGCCCTGATTCACTGGGGCCTTCTGTGTGTAATCAATCACGTCCTTGATAGTTCCTCCGTTCCCACAGCGCTTCAAGTGCTTCACCACGTCCCATTTCCATTTGCTCCGATAGGTGCAGTTCGGACAGCCGTAGGGTTTTTCTGAAGAATGGTTCTTCATATGTTGCATGATCTCTGAAGGCCAACGCGCCTTGTAGTCGCACAGTACACACTGATACTTTAAGTCAGACGATTCGCTACCTTCAACAGTTTTGTAGCCCTTGTAGGGACTCCTGGCTTTGCCTGTTGTTTTCTGGCGGGTGATCAAGGTCGTATATGGCACGTCCATTTCTTTGGGGCGGCTTCGGCCCTGTTTGGTGGGACCAGGTTTGGCATGGCGAGTTCCCGACCCGTCCTCTTCCACGGGGTAGTCACTGCCGATGACAGGCAGGCCGCTGGTGGAGGTGGGCAACGTGATTCCCTGCAAGACAGACATGTTAAAGCTGGCCATCTTTTCTTGATCTAAGTGGGGGGTGGCTGAAGAAGATGCTAGTGTGTTTTCAGGGCTGTCCAGAAAGTTGGGCTGACGACTCATCATAAGACTGGCTTGCTCAGAGGTGCGCAGGATGTTCTCCACGCTGATATCGTCTTGGGAGGAGGTCTGGTCAAAGAGGAAAGAGTTCGAAGAGTCCAGACCATTGCCCGTGTGCTCCCTAACCTTGGTCAGTGAGATCTCCCCTTCTTCCATCTCGTACTCATGGCTGCCAGAGGCCCCTGGGCCGCCATGGGAATCGTTCCCACCTGACGACACGGTGTTGGGGGCCCCGGCTTCGCGGCGTTTGTATGGGTTTGGCAGATTAGAATGGGCCTTCTCGAAGTGCTTGACCAGGTCCCACTTCCACTTGTAGGTGGACCCACAAACCATGCAGACGAAGGGGCGCTCGTCAGAATGAGAAACTGCATGCTTTTGCAGTTCGGCAGGCCACTTGGCAGTGAACTCACACATATTGCACTTGAGGGGGTCGTCCGTCTCTTGGGTGTTCAGCTTGGAGATGTTCTGCAGTGGCATCTTCAGCAGGTGGTAAGTCTGCTGCAGTCCGTGAGGGATTTTCTGGATCGCTTCCTGAGAACAAAGATCGGATCTTGAGGCTGAATACAGAGGAATACCTGTGCAATAGGTTTATTATTGATTTTTTTCCCTGCAAATGTGACTTACTCAGTCGTTCTCTATTCTCTCACTCCTTTTTGTATTTGTATTTCTCTTTCTTTTTTGACACAACAGATTTCTCTGTGTGAAATCCGGGCTGTTCTCCCGAAGGAGAGCACGTCGCTACACTGAGAGCCAACCCCCCCCCCCCCCCCCTACGTACAATTTTGTTTTTCCTATCGAAGTTGATTTTTCTACTGAATTTTGCCAAGGACAACCCTTTTGTTGCCGTGGGTTCTTTTACGTAAGCAAAGTGTACGCTGTTTTTTACACACATGTATGTGTTGTGTGTGTGTGTGTTGAGAGAGAGACAGACAGACAGAAATAGAGCACACGTGCGTGAATGCTTGTATCCCGAGTAAAATGTTTCTGGACCCTTTCCTTTTTTTCGTTGATCAGCGATTGTGTGTAGATCATTTTGTACTGCACATCCAATCAAGTTACTAGGTATGTTCGGCAACCCAGCTCGTTAACAGCCTGAAAATTATCTCTCTTGATCTTTCTCACGCACCTATAAACACAAGTATCCAAAATGAAAAGAATAAGGAAAACACGAGATAAAACAAATTAAAAATCCAGAATATAATGCAGAAAGAAAGTGGAAAATATAATCAAGAAGTGAAAAGAACGAACGAAAACCAAGACCCAAATCACGACATTCAACAAAACGAAACAACTCAGTAACGAAAAAACACAATGCGAAAACTAAACACGAATCAAAGAACAGAACCGAGGACAAACAGATTGCAGCCAAACTCAATCGTAACATTGGACAAAATCGCGAACGGACACACACCACCATGGAACCAGAACACACACACACACACACAACCACCAGCAGCTAGAGGCCGAGGAGGAGGGGGAACCGACCTTGTGGGAAGTGATGTGGTCGAGGTGCCGCTCCATGAAGTGCTGGTTCAGCGCCTCGTTGTTGGGGAAGTGGGTGCCGCACACCCCGCACTTGGCGACCCGCTTGTTGGCCGACTGCAGGTGCACGGCCATGTGGTTGCTGTAGGCCGTCTGGGTCTTGAGCACCTCGCCGCACTTGGGGCACTTGAGGATGTCCTTGCCCCCACCGCCCAGGCCGTTCCGCGATGAAGCCACCAGCTCGTTGAGGGCGCTTACTTCCTTGTCCTCTTCCGTCGGGTTATGCTGCATGAGGGGGGCGCTCGTGGATGTGGACGGAAGAGGGTGGGTGGAGGAGGCCTGGGAAGAAGGGGAAGGAGGGGTCTTGGACTGGTTCTTGGGGACAGAAAAATCAAGGGGTTTGGCGCTGTGGTCCCCGCTGTCCGTCTCGTCCAGGGTGTTGTGGGTGGTGGTGGTGAGGTTGAGGATGCTGGCGGAGGAGATGGGGGCGTTGAGGCTGTTGATGAGGCTCTGCCGCTGCCCCGAAGTGGACGGGAAGACTGGCTGGCTGCTGGTGCCCAGCACGAAGGGCCCCACGGGGATGCTGGAGGCCACGAAACTCAGCGGCTCCTCGCCGTCCACGTCGTCGTCCTGCCCGGTCCCGCTGTAGTGGCCGTTGAGGAAGGTGTGCGGGCTCTGGGAGCGGGAGCTGGCGTCACTGCTCTTCACAGTGATGGCCTCCAACAGGGTCTTGTGACAACAGCGACGGTGCTCCGTCTGGATGTGGTTCTGCTGTTGCAGCAGGATCTGCATTCCCGGAGGCGTGTACTGACTGTCCCCTGGGTCATTGCCGTGCTTCTCCTTCCAATGTTTATTCAAACTCTTCTTCCACTTGTACACATTTCCGCATTTTGCGCACCCGTACTTTGTGTTAGCGACCTCTTCTGCCACCTGTAAAGGATTACAATTGTAGAATTGGTTGGAAAAGGGGAACGTAAACAAACCAACAACGAACTAGCTAGATAAGAGAAGAAATGAGTCAAAGGGGAAAAAATCCTTTAACATCCACGAAAAAAGCAAAAGCCACCATCACCCTCACAAACGCACGCACACACACTGAACTAACCTCAAAATACTTGTCCGGAGACACGTCCTTCCTTTTCTTCTTCAAGGGAGGCATCATGGCGGCAGCAGCCACGGCCACTGGCCCCTCTCCCTCCACGTCCTCTGGGGGAGGGGTGGGCGTGTCGCTCTCTATCAGCTCGTCCTCCTCCCCCTCCTCGTCCTCTCCATCCTCCAAAATGACCTCCGCGGGTAGAACGGAGGGGGTGGAGGTGGCAGTGAACCCAGCCTCTGAGGCTGTGCGTTTGCTAGATTGTGGGGAGGTGGGCGTGGGGGTGGTGTTGGCAGCCGTGGCTGAGACGGAGGGTAGGCCTGAAAGTGGGGGTGTGGTGGTGCCAGGAGTGAGGGAGGAGGAGGCGGGGAGGGAGGAGGGGCTGGTCTCCAGACCGGAGAGCATATTTTCAGGAATCTGCAAGTGAAGGCAAGAAGGCATCAGGTAAAACCGGCGAAAAGTGTGATCAGACTCACATCAAATAAATCACTGCACGTGCCATTTTATTTCTCTTGTTCTGTATATATCCAAAAGACTGAAAATTTTAACATTAAACGACTGGAATAAACCCCCTTATCTTCCCTGCACCTCTTTGTAGATGATTGTTACTGTACACTGAGGACTAGAATTCTTACAGCCGTTGCTAGTAGTGGCATTCTTTATCACTTGGTACTGAGGGCGTTCATGCTGACAACTTTCGAGCTCTTGTTATTGATAGAAATCTTCATTTCATGAAGATGCTTTGGCGGACATCTGCTCTCTCAATTCTATAAGCCGAGGATGATTAGCTGAATATAATAATAATTCTAACATACATATTTTCCCTTTAGCATAAACGTAGTTATCAGGATTACCTGTCCCTCCGCGGGTGTGTCGGATCCAGAGAAGTGCAGCTTGTGGTGGCGCGGCAGCTTCTGCTTGTACTTGGTGGCGTAGTCACACAGGTTACAGGCGTAGATGGTGAAGTCATAGCCATGCGCTTCCTTCTTGTGCAGCAGGCTCTGCTGCGCCGACGTGGTGGTGAACTCGCAGTCGTCGCACATGTAGGTGCGGTTCTGGATATTGCCGCAGCGGGTGGGGACAACGCCAGAGCCGCCGCCGCTGCCTCCCGCCGCCGAGTCGTCGATGATCAGACGTCCGCCCTCCTCGCTCATGTCCTCGTCCTCACTGGTGGTGGCCGACACGTTCAGGTCGTGGTGGGTCAGACCCGCCGCCGGCACGCTGGTGCTGATCATGGTGTCGTGGATGATCCGTGAGGGGGTGACCTCGGGTTCTTCAGGACCTTTGGGGTCGTCTTCTGGGGTCCTCGTTGCTTTGGGGCTGTCCTGTTCTTCCCCTCGCTCTGTGGAGTCTGGGCTCACCTCGTCAGCAATTGTCTGGTGACCGTCCGAGTTCTCTTCATCCACTGGTGCTGGGGAAGTCTGTGTGGGGTTGGTCAGTGAAAAAGACAACTTGATCTTCAGGCTTTGCTGGTTGATGGGAGTTGTTGAGGAGGTCCTCTGTCTTTTCGGTTTAGGTGCACTGTCCGCCGTTGAGCTGGCTTGCACTTTGTGTTCACCGGCAATCTGTGCCTTCTTGGCAGACTCTTGGTTCCTAGGGGAGTATCTAACTTCAGTGGCGAGGGTACTGCCCGCGCGCTTGTTAAGTCGCGAGCTGGATCGTGTGCGTGTAGAAAGAGGGGTTTTGGAAGGGTTCTCTGATTCGGCCCCCTCCGCGTGTGCCGTGTGCTGGTGCTGCGTGAATTCCTGCGGATCACAGCACGTAAATTTGCAGGTTTTGCACGTCAGCACGCGCCGACCACGAGTCTCCGACCTGCTCCGGGTTTTGCGGGCTTCAACAGGCGATTCCTCTCTACTGTTGGCATCCGCAAGTTTGCAAACTTTTTCTCTTGGGGTAGATTTTGTTGTGTTTGATTCGGCAGAGTTTCCTGCAGGGTTGAGAGGGTTCGCCTTGCCGTCTTTCAATGTCGGCTTGTTAACAGGTTTGGGTGGCGCCATCCCCGTGGCGACGGACATGGCCAGGCCGGCTCCGAACGGCGCTGTTTGGGAACCTGGAGACACAGAGACATAATACTCACGGCACTGTTTGGGAACCCAGAGACATAATACTCAACCGTGCTACAGACGTAACAGTGATGGTCTGTATAGAATTATGTTTCTTTTTGGCTATATCCTGGGTAGATACGTTCAATAATCAATTCAACTTGTGCGAGAAAACATATTTCACACTTTCCATTTTACTGTTTATGTGTAACATATAATTACCTGGTTTATGAAGTGGAGCAGAATGATGTTGCAACATACAAATATATACAATCAAAAGAAGTTTAAAAAAAATAAAAATAAAAAAAAGGGGGGGGGGGGAACCAAAAGAATTAATATTCTTTCAAACAAACTGTCAGACAGGCGAGTGCAACTACAATACCGTGGATTTGGAGAAAAAAAAGGACATAGAAAGATTGGAAAAATGGACTCTTGTTTCATCTTTAAAGTTTTAACAATGTAGAAAATTCTCTCCCCCTCACCCTTCCTGCCTCCCTCCACCGCCTCCCCCTCCCCCCAAAAGCCCAGTCGCAAGTCAGAGAGATCTTCAAGTTCCCAGACCTCTCTGTTTTCACTACCCCTCACTCATCCCTGTTTCCCACCACCCACTCCCACAATCCTCCTCTCCCTACCACCCCTTCCCCTTCCTGGCCCAAGTTCTCTTTTTCCTTCCACCCTTTTCCCCAGCCAGCAGAACCGACCTTAGTGGATCGGGCCCCATTTTGTGTGGCGAGTGTGTCTGTGTGTGTCATCAACATACAGACTGCGCCTCCGGCATTCATGCTACCGGAGGGTGGGGAGCAAAGAGAGGGGGGCTGGTGGCTCTCTCTCTCTCTTGCCTTACCCTCTCAAGTCTCTCTCAGTGGGCGTCATTCGTCACCGATACACGTCGACACATACCTGGCTTCCCCCCAACCCCTCACCGTACCTTCCCCCCTCCCTCACATACACATCTCTCCCACCGCGATCCCCGGTTCCCCCCCCCCCCCTTTCTTCCCCAACTGCTGAACTTTTTCTCCCTTCCCACAGTCGTCAGTCAGGTGATGTGTCTTCTACTTCGCTCTCTGGGAGAGAGGGGGACAGGGGTGGGGGGTGCACAGGGGGGAGGCAGAGTCACCTCTTCTCTCCCTCTCTGTCTCGCGGGGTCGGTGGGTTGACGGCGTGTTTGATGTTGAACCCAGAGACGCGACAGTGCCTGGAGCGCAGTCTCCGTGACGTCCTCTTCACACAGCAGCCAAGTCGTTTGGGGAGGAGAAGAGAGGAGGGGAGGGGGGGGGGGGGGTGCGGGGCGAAGGACTTGGGATTGGGGAATAGGGGCAGAGTCGGGACAGGAGACTGTAGAAAGTGGTTGGTAGGGATGAAGATGGTGGGTAGAGGGCAGGAAGGGGCACAGAAATGGATTGGATTCTGGGGGGCTGGGGGGTGAGGATGGTAGGTGGAGGTATGACAGGGAGATGGAGCCTAAGGCACGGACTTACGTCTATGGCCGTGAGTCTACTGAGGGTGTACAAGGTTTGTGAGGTGATGTCTCACAGACAGAGAATGTGTGTGTGTGTGTGTGTGTGTGTGTGTGTGTGTGTGTGTGTGTGTGTGTGTGCAGGTTTGAGAGGGCATGTCTCAGAGAGAGAAAGAGGGAGAGGCCCATAATTCCTTTTCTTTCAATTTTAAGGCCCCGCCTGTACTATTTCCAAAGCGTATTTGACGAGTCACATTCAGCGCTATCCTCGTTCAATCAAAGTGCATCAGAATACTTTCTCAACAAAAACAGAAATAGGACTTTGGAGGAGTGTGTGTGTGTGTGTGTGTGTGTGTGTGTGTGTGTGTGTGTGTGCGAGCGCGCGTGGGAGAAAGAGACAGACAGAGACACAGAGAGAGATCGGTGGAATCCAGAACGGAAAAGAAAAAAAGAGAGAGAGAAAGTAAAAGAGACAACACAAAGTGAGACAGACGTTAAAACATGAACTGCAGCCACACACGAATAAAAGAAGAACAAGGGGGAAAAAATGGAGGGGAGCAGGGGGTGAACACGGGGGAGGGGGGGGAGTGGGAGGAGGGGGTTGGTGTTGGTTGGATCCGCATGAGCTGGCGATAGGATCCAGGCGGCTCACCCAAGCGGCGTCACGCATGACTGATCGTGCCAGCGTGACACTGCCACTGGGCCTTCCACACACACACACACACGCGCGCGCGCGCGCGCGCACACACACACACACACCCCCTGGAGAGTCATACTGGTCGTCTTGTCCCGCTATTGCTGAATCGCAACTTCCTTCTCCCTCCCACCTTTCTCCCAGCGACATCCACCATACGGTGAACTGTTGGCATCAATAGTCAAACAAGCAGTATGGAATTCATTTATAAATCAACTGTACGTGCCCGTTTCGGTTACTCAAAATACTAAGTGAAAATAAATGGTCACAACAAAATAATTCTTCCATGCGGCAGTGCTCAATTTTTGTCTTGCCCAAATGGGCTGGTGCCATTAACGAGGGAAAGGTTGGAAATGGAAGGGAAGGAAAGGTGGGGCAGGTGCCTGAAAGGATTGTCCTCTCTACCAAAACTTAAAGCCAGTGATCCAACCCATTCAGAAAATCATCCGTGTTAAGTGAAGTTTGTTTTTCTGCACACCTGCTTTCTCACCCCCTCTCTCCTTAAAAAAAAATGGAATGGGTGGGGGTGGGGATAATTGGGGGAAGGGGGGCTTAGGGTGACAGCATTGGGGTATAAATGTCAAGATGAAACATCCTGTGGCTTTGAGGAGGCAGACCCGCCATGTCCGTCTTCACTAAATGACGTCACTACTAACTCATTTCCTGTACCATTCCATCTGTCTCCCTAAAATATTTTGATCCTCAAAGAAAAACAACAACAAACAATCGGGTCGGGAAAATGAATAATATTTAATTCAAAGCAAACGATATTCATGATCATTGTTGATTTTTTTTTGTTTTATCCCTCCGAGAACATAAGATGAACTCCAGAGGGGTGAAGGTAATGGGGGTTTCAAAAGTGTGGTGATACTCCTGCGATTTCCATCCATCCCCTGCGGCCATGAAACTCCTGCGATTTCCTGACGAAGATAAATTCCTTCTTCTGACGTCAATGTTTCGCCACAGGCAATCACCCTACCTTCCAGCCAAGCCAGCCAGTCCCGTCTCCTATCCCTCCCGAAATCCTGTATTGCCCCCCCCACGCCCAACCGTTTCCTTTCCTCCTATCTCCCCCTCCCCCTTTCCATCACGGTCACTCCATTCCGAGAGACAGAACGTCACAGGGCGAACGTTATGGGACTTTTAGAGATCCGGGGGACAGGCCATGGGGAGATGGGGAAGGAGAGAGCAGGGGAGGGGGGAGGTCGCAGAGGGGGAAGTTCGTGATGACAGAAGCCGTCGGTTAATACGTTTGTGTGTGCAAGGGGTGTGGGGGGAGGCAAGGGACATGAGTGTGTGCGGAGGGGGTCGTTGTGGAGGATTTGGCGGAGAAGAGGGATAGGGGATTTGAAGTTAAAAAGGATGCGAGAACTGTAAGAGGCAACGTGGACTGGGGAAGGCGGTGGTAGCGATGGAGAATGCATGTTGATTGGGCAGGGAGGTGTGTGTGTGCGTGTGTGTGTGTGTGTGGGGGGGGGGGGTGTTTTTGGGGGGAGGAAGAGGGAAGACAGCTTGCGCAGAGGAATAAATCACGATGAGGCTGTCATGTTTGTCATGGAGTTTTGTTGTTTTTTGTAACAGCTTTCAAACATCATGGGCATTTCGAGTATCACTTTCGTAATACGTATACAGACATGAATACATCAGTTTTTTATGACCAAATACAGAAGTAAATAACTTAAAATCTCAACTGTGTGTTTGAAATGTAAGACGTATGCGCCCGCGCGCGAGCGTGCGTTTACACGCTCTTTATACTTCGAGCGCATCTTTGACTGACCACCTTTTCCTTTGGAAGTGTGGAATGTAACATAAAATGGCAATGTCCACGGTTTTTCCCCCTCAAGACGGATACAGCCCCAGCTGCTAGACAGCAACGAAACTGGAACACAACTCTTTGTGGACCGGTTTTCACTTCAGCTCGCCAGACGGTATATTACTATATACTTTGTCTAACACTCAAATACTGAGTCTAGATAACCAATTATCCTTTAACGATGACTTCCTTTGTCATCTGAAACATCAAAACAAACATACTGATGTTTCAAGACATAGTCAACAACTGTTTTCCGGGATTTATAACAGTACAGGATGTCAAAGTCTGGGAAGGGGAGAAGAGAAATCTTTCCCAGTACATTAATGACTGATCACGTAGCTTATGTCAACCAGAGACTGGAGAGGGAGATAAAACAGAGTACGAGAGAGAGAGAGAGAGAGAGAGAGAGAGAGAGAGAGAGAGAGGAATTATTCTTATCTTCGTGGAAGTAGTCTTCCTCTTGAGGTAAACAAAAATTGAAAATCCCGAGTGATAGAAATTGTTTGTTGTTGATTTGATGTTTTTACCGCTTTTTTTCTTGTTGTTCGTTTTTTTTTTGTTGTTGTTGCTGTTGTTGTTCGTTTTGTACGGGCCACTACAGCATTCACCGCTTCACGCCACTGCCTTCCTAACACTCTCCTGCCGCTCACACACACTCACACACACAACCGAAAAACTTCCATCCTTTGAAAAAAAAAACCCAACTCACCATCATGCAGTCCATTGAACGAACGGCAAATGAAAGCGATATATAAGTATACGAATCACAACTCTTCTCACACTCACGGTTTCACAAAATTAATACACATACAGTACTGCGACGCAGAAACAGTGCTGCAACTACTCTCTTTTTTCTACCTTTGTTTTTTTTTTTAACTCCCCAGAAACATTAAAACACAAGCCGTGAATCCTGTCACAACAGGGTGACAGTGTCGACAGAAATGATCGTCAACACCAGCGGACTCCGTGGATTGGTCGGCGGAGTCTGGTGGCAGGCACGCACGCATTGCCCTGCACACACACACACACAGACACCCACCCACCTATCCACTGACCCACCAGACTGTCATGTCTGGTTTGAATGGCGCTGGCGCTAGACCAGCCTCACACACCGACACTGACGGTCGCTGTGTTCTCTACAGCATCGCCGCATCTGTGTGTGTGTGTGTGTGTGTGTGTGTGTGTGTGTGTGTGTGAGACACTTCTTCCAATCTGTTTCTCTTTCTGCCACCCTGTCTCTCTTCAACCCTCCCTCTCTCTCCCCAACCCTACTTCTCTCACCACAGCAACAAAAATATTCAAATTAAACTCGGGACTTTCTCACCAAATCCCATCTAATCTCTGCCATTCCATTTGACTTAGAACTGTTTTCAGAATAGTGCCATCTTATTATTGGGCACATACAAGTTTTACATGAGAAGTGAGATCGCGTGAGTGTACGATGGGCGCGCGTGTACAGTTTAATTGAGAGAGACATGGAGAGGACACAGAGAGATAGGGGGACAGATGGCTTGCAAAAGCACAGACAGCATGGGGCAGGTGGAGAACTAAAAAGGCGAAAATAAAAAGAACTGCGGGTATTTTTTTGTGGGCGTGGGAAGAGACATGGTGGGGGAACAAGAGAGGTGCACGTGGTTCAGCAGTAAACAGTCAAGCGCTGGTTGTCTCCCTTGCTTCACTTGGTCGCTTGGCTCACCTGTGGTCTGGTTTTTGCCTTGTGCGATGCGTGAGGTCGTGTGTACATGTGCGTGGGGTGGAGTGCGGGGGGGAGGGAACGGGACGGAATAGAAAGAACGCTAGACACACAGAGAGAGACATAAACACAACATACAGCGACTGGCCGAGAGAAATACTCAGATAAAGTGACAGGAGAGGATACAAGTGGTGAAGAACCGATAATGTTTAGTTTAAAATTATGACTGTGGTTCAGTGTGATGGTTGTTTGAACTACGAACAGCACGATATCTGTAAACATCAGAAAACCAGACAAGACTGTTGATGGACCAGACAGGATACCAGAGTGGGACAAACATGAGTGTGAGCGTGGGGGCAAAGTTCAGGCGTAATGACTGTGCGTGCACATCCCTCTCTTTGTGTGTCACACACACACACACGAAATAGAAAGAGAATACACAGCCACCCGACAAAAACCATTAACTCTGAGACCGACCCAGTCCCATCTAGGCCAAAACAACGCCCGAGGCAACAGGTAACGCCCATCCCCATGGCGAGTGATCACCACCGCGACAACCACAGCCTGGCAGGCCCCAGACTGACGTTATTCCCACACTACACACACACATACAGAGGGGCCGCCTGCCCGACTCAACCCTCCCTCATCCTCCCCCACTCTCTTTCTCTCTCTCCCACAGCTCCACTGGCTCCCAGCCGATTACAGCAGCTTCACACACACCCTACCCCCACACCTCCAGGGCACGACGTGTCAGTACCAGTGGCCAGAAGTCCAAAGGTGTGGGACTGAACCAAATAATCATGCAAACTGCTGAGACAATAGCCGGGAGGGGACACAGTCAACTCGCCCCGGCTGTACAGAGTACAGACTCTATTTCCAAACAATGGCTTCAGAAATAATTAAAATAGCAGGCAGCCAGTGACTTGTCAGCCAAGTCCCGTGTCTAGGTTGGTGTCTCAGAGAAACACACGAACACACACACACACACACATGAGAGAGAGAGGATGAGGGCGTGTTGACATGTAAATTAAATTCGACACCACCACCGCCGCCCCTTCTTGTCACCCCCCCCCTCCCCTCCATCGCAATGCGGGGCTGATGCGAGACAGCCGATCGACACGCAGCACACAAAACTCACCTGACGCAAGCCAC